>NC_090238.1:38515591-38738091 GCF_024489055.1 Chanodichthys erythropterus | reverse complement strand
CATCACAGCATGCTTAGTTGCATTTGTTCAGAGTGTCTTCAATGATGCATATTGCATTTTTACTGTACTGTATGTTTATTAGATTGTATTTAGTGCATGTTTTAAGTCATTTTTTCATTAGAGCAACCAAAGTTGGCCAATAAACAATGTCAGTCGCCTCCCATAGAGCTTCTGTAGCACTACTGACCCAGTGAGTGTGAGACACACACACACACACACACACACACACACACACTAGATTCAATAACTAAACAACAACAAACCAAAGTACAGGAGAAATTAGTCACTTTAACCAGTGTTTAGATGTCCTTCTATCATCATTATCCACATCTGCATTTTATAATGATCTTAACAACACTACAGTAGTCCAACTCAACAACAGCACTGTGGTCATTATCACTGTTATCTCATCATAAAGTCATTAGAAATGACATCAAATACCAATAAAGAGTGTTTATGGCAGCACTTTAGACTGTCATTATTAATAATAATCAGTAACTCCGAGATTTGAGTGTGCTGGGGCTGTCTCAAATCCTAGCGAGCATCACAGAAGTTCTAAAAGTCGTCTATGAAGGCGGACAAACATGCTGCTGTCTATGTAGGGAGCTCACTAGGGTTTGAGACACCGCCAATGTACCGGTTCACACAAAAACAACAACAACAACTTCAGTGATTTTATAGCTAATCTTTATAAATGACAACTCACAGTAAATACTCTAAATAAACACGAATTTAATCAACAATAACTGTATTTAAACACAATAAAACAGAAAATACCGTGTTATTGCCCTCACTGTACCATGGTACCTCGTTAGAAAGTACTTCATAAACACGTCTTACCAGTGTGTTTGCCTGTCGTCCAGCTCCGTTATAAGTTTACGTGAAAATAATCGCGCAAAGTTTAGAAATATAACGTTACGCTCTCTCACAGTGCGCGTCCCCCGGCGGATCACTTCATTCTGCTGTCGGCGCGAGCTGAGCTCGCTCTCGTGTTCCAGCTGCGCGGCCCCGCCTCCTCCTGACGTCACGCACTGTGTGTAAACACACGCACACTCTAAAAGGGACAGCAGCACATTAATGACGTTTCTAATTCAAATTCAGAGGCACTAGTAATGACGTGATTGTTTTAAACACAACATTGGCAAAATATCAATACACTTGCCAAGTGAACATGTTTCTATGGAAAGATATTTAAATATTAATATTAAAGTTAATATCCAACAAGATACAGTGGTGGTCGGAATTATTGGCACCCTTGGTAAATATGATCAAAGATGACTGTAAAAATAAATCTGCATTGTTTATCCTTTTGATCTTTAATTCATAAAATTAGCAAAAATCTAACCTTTCATTGCAGGAAAAGAATTGAAAGTGGGGGGAAAATCAGATTATGAAATAAATGTTTTCTCCAAAACACGTTGGCCACAATTATTGGCACCCCTAGAATTTTTTATCTCTGAAGTGTATTCCCATTCATATTTATATTTTTTAGCACACCGGGTGATCATGAACATGAAACTGTCCAGCCGAGACTTCCTGTTCCACAGGAGAATAAACATGAGGAAACACAGAGGCAAAATCCCCGTAATCATTCATCACAATGAGTAAAACTAAAGAATATAGTTCTGATGTGCAGCAAATGATTGTCGAGCTTCACAAAATAGAAAATAGCTAAAGCATTGATAATCCCCATTTCCACTATCAGGGCAATAATTAAGAAGTTCCAATCAACTAAACATGTTACAAATCTGCCTGGAAGAGGACGTGTGTCTAAATCGTCCTAATGCGCTGTGAGGAGGAAAGTTTGAGTGGACAAAGACTCTCCAAGGATCACAGCTGGAGAATTGCAGAGATTAGTTGAGTCTTGAGTCTCAGAAAGCCTAAAAAATTATCAAACAGCACCTACATCCCCACAAGATGTTCAGAAAAATCCTCTGCTTTCTCCAGCATATTCAGTTGTCAGACACGACTGGAACTTCAAACGGGATGAGCTTCTATGGTCAGATGAAACTAAAAAAAGAGCTTTTTGTCAGCAAACCCACCAGATGGGTTTGGTGCACACATGGATAAATAGACGGTTAAATATACTGCTGGATCTTTAATGTTGTGAGCCTATTTTTCTGCTGGAGGTCCAGGGGCCTGTTTCAGAAAGGAGGTTAAGTGAAAACTCTGAGTATGTTAACCATGAAATGAGGGAAACTCTGGGTTTTCCATTTCAGAATGGGAGGTTTGTCAAACCCGAGGTAAACAGAGGTAACTTATACTCAGAGTCAGTTACCATGGTAACTTACTCTCTGAACCTAATCCGGTCGAGAGCAGGTTTTCTTCGATAACCCCAGAGTTTCCTTCGGTCTCCTCCCCCTTTTTTAAAGTGCAAGTGATGATTAAATAGTTCGTTTACACTGCAAAAATGCTTTTCTTGCTGAGTATTTTTGTCCTATTTCAAGTACAAATATCTAAAATTTCTTAAATCAAGATGGATTTTGCATATAAGAAAATGATATAAGATATTTAGTCTTGTTTCCTGATGGGGTCTAAATTAAGTGCATTTCAGTAAAATGATCAGTATCTGCCAGTGTGATGATAAAATAATCTTAATGCAAATGGAAAACAGGATTATATATAGAGTGTCTATTACTAAACGCAAATTAACAGTAGCTCCGCCCACCAATGTCAGACCAGGTTCAAACGGACACACGTACATGCAGTGGTGTAGACACTGCGGAGAACTGACATGTGATGCGATGGACCGGGTTCGAATCCACTTTCTGCTGAGCTCGCTCCCTTTTCCCATCACATATCACATCAGAAAGGCATTTACTTTCAATAAAAATGAAGAAAATGTTTTAAAAGTGGAGTGTTTAGTAATGATAAAATCATTTACACTCTTATTATTGCATGCTGTTAAATTATTATTTTTTTGCATGTGGGATACCATGAAAATGAATATTAGTTCTGCCAGTTTTCACCTTTGATATTATAACAGTGATGAGAATTAAACTTGCATTGACTCAGAAGTATGTGGACGTCCTTTTGTCACGTGCCGTTACCTTCTGCTAGAAATCCAATAATGGGCCGTGGTTGGATCTTCCATCAGGACAATGATCCAAAACAAACATTAAAACTAACACAAAAATGTGTCACTGAGCACAAAATGAAGCTTCTGCCATGGCAATCCCAGGCCCCTGACCTGAACCCTAAAGAAAATGAGTGGAGTGAACTGAAGAGAAGAAGCACCAACAGGATCTGGAGAGATTCTGCATGAAGGAATTGTCTCTGATCTCTCCTCAGGTGTTCTCCAAACTCATCAGGCATTATAGGTGAAGACTCAGAGCTGTTATCTTGGCAAAAGAAGGTTGCAAAAACTGTTGAATAAAAGGGTGCCAATAATTGTGGCCAACATGTTTTGGATACAAACATATATTTCATAACTTCAACTTTATTCATTTATATAGCACATTTTACTGCAATTCCAATTGCCCAAAGTGCTTCACAATATCACAGAGACAAAAGTAATATATCAAACCAATTAATACAAAGAAATTAAGACAAATAAAGAAATAAAAATAAAAAAAATGATATTTTATTATCATAATCTGATTTTCCCCCCACTTTCAATTCTTTTCCTGCAATGAAAGGTTAGATTTTTGCTCATTTTATTAATTAAAGATCAAAAGGATAAACAAAGCAGATTTATTTCTACAGTCATCTTTGATTATATTTACCAAGGGTGCCAATAATTCTGACCACCACTTTATATCTGTAACTTTTAAAGATATTATTTTTGGTCACTTTGATTCTGATTCTAATAAAAACAAAAAACAAATAAAAACAACATTTATTTTCTTGGCAAATTCTATATCCATAAATGTAAATGTAACAGCAAACCAATTTTTTCTTGTTTTGTTGAAAGAATTTAAAATGCACCTTAAAACTATTTCATCCTCTGTAAATAAGAAAGCAAGAAGAACAACCTCAATTTGTAACTTTCCCGCCGGAACGCGCTTCCTCAGCTGGACTGAGTGGCAAAAGATCCTGCTGCATGAGTGGATTTAAAGGGTTAGTTCACCCAGAAATGAAAATAATATCATTAATTACTCTCCCTCATGTCGTTCCACACCCGTAAGACCTTCGTTCATCTTCAGAACACAAATTAAGATATTTTTGATGAAATCCGATGGCTCCGTGAGGCCTGAGCAATGACATTTCCTCTCTCAAGATCCATTAATGTACTAAAAACATATTTAAATCAGTTCATGTGAGTACAGTGGTTCAATATTAATATTATAAAGCCACGAGAATATTTTTGGTGCACCAAAAAAACAAAATAATGACTTATTTAGTGATGGCCGATTTCAAAACACTGCTTTAGGAAGATTCGGAGCGTTATGAATCTTTTGTGTCGAATCAGCGGTTTGGAGCGCCAAAGTCACATGATTTCAGCAGTTTGACACGCGATCCGAATCATGATTCGACACAAAAGATTCATAACGCTCCGAATCTTCCTAAAGCAGTGTTTTGAAATCGGCCATCACTAAATAAGTCGTTACTTTGTTTTTTTGGTGCACCAAAAATATTCTCGTGGCTTTATAATATTAATATTGAACCACTGTACTCACATGAACTGATTTAAATATGTTTTTAGTACATTAATGGATCTTGAGAGAGGAAATGTCATTGCTCAGGCCTCACGGAGCCATCGGATTTCATCAAAAATATCTTCATTTGTGTTCTGAAGATGAACGAAGGTCTTACGGGTGTGAAACGACATGAGGATGAGTAATTAATGACATTATTTTCATTTTTGGGTGAAATAACTGTTTAATAGGGGAAACTGTGAGTAAAACAAATGATTACTCTAAAGGTTGGACTCGAAATTGTTCCTTATGACATGTCAAAGACACATAATCAACTGATATTTATATGTGCCTGATTTCGACGCCGGGGAAATACATAAAGCAAATCTGCTGTGAATATTTTATATAGGCCTAACTACAATATAGGTAGGTCTAAATATGAGTGATCACTTATCAATGTTGTATATATATATATATATATATATATATATATATATATATATCATATCGTCCAGCCCTAAAACTTGTATAGTTTTTGTTAGTGTTTATTTAAAAACACCCAATTATGCAGAATATAAGATGGTAAATATTTAATTGATGAGTTGTCAACACAATATATAACAATACAATATATACGGTATCATTTTACCCTAAAATCCAACATTTTGACACAAAATGATAACTGAAAAACATGTTTCTCTGCTGTTTCTGTGAATTGCAGTGATCCATTTTTTCTGTAGCTTTCAGCAGTCTGTAAAAATATACCTTAGATTTTGTGTCAGATCTATCTGTACAGTCCGTCGCAAAGCTCTTTTCTGTTTTGTAAGTGTTTTGTGTGTTTTTCACAGCATTCACGCTGAAAACCAATGCTGCCGCTCAGTCTTTGTGCCACTCAGTGGGCGTGACGGCAGTCATAACGGTCGACAGTGACGTCACATGCATACTCTCTATTCATGAATTGTATTATTGCGTAACTTGCCATCTGGCATGAAGTTGTTATCTTAGACAAACAGTGTTAAAATACACTTAATTGATGTCACAATAGCCGTCCCGCTGTGCTTTTATGTGCAGCTCATCTGTTGTAATGCGTTTGTCCACAAATGGCCTGTTGAATTACTTTACTGACATTATTCCACTTAGAAGCTTTTATATCCTCTAATGTAAAACTATAAAGGATGCTTTAAATTCAAGAGAAGGTAGATGAATTGCACCGTTTGCATTGCACGCTACACATCCACTGAGAATAAGTGTGAATTCCTGGCATTCTGTAAATATAAGTATTTCTCAGGAAGATTCTGTGCGTATGCCTTTAAGACGGTCAATCATGTGACTTCTGGCCAATCGTGGCGTTTGTTTTGGTCTGGCCTTGCTGTGCTGTATTCACACACGTGGTTGGGAAATTCCCACAGCTCTGTTTGTGGTTCTATCATATGATTTTACACTGACACAGAAAGACTTCATATGATTTCACTACACCGGAAAAAACTGCTATACAAGACTTCATACAACAGGGTTTTTTTTTTAGTCATTTAATGCAGTGGAAAAAACAGCTTTGCAATGCGAGGAAATGCACTAGAGTTTTTGTTTCAGATGTGTCGACGTCAGTCTAACAGATGTTGTAGTTTTGTAGTTAAGTGTCACATCTGTTTGTGATTAAATCTCTCTTTCCTCATCACAGGACAAATGCATGTGAAGTTCAGTCCAGTTTAACAAGTGCACATGGCTAGTGTTGCATTGTGTGAAATGACTTATGCTGATTCTTAATACATGCATTTTTATATATTTAAATATTTGTATGCATTTTAAATATTAAATATTTATTTATAATATTTTTTGGGTCACACTTTAGTTTAGGGCTCAGCTGTCACTATTAACTATGACTTTTGCCTCAATAAACTCCTAATTACTGCTTATTAATAGTTAGTAAGGTTGTTAAGTTGAGGTATTGGGTAGGATTGAGGGATGTGGAATATGATCATGCAGAACAAGGCATTAATATCTGCTTTAAAAGTACTAATAAACAGCCAATATTATAGTAATAATATGCATGCTAATAATACCAAAGTCTCTTTAAGACAAGTCATTTCGATTCAATTTCATATTTGAAATCACCAATGAAATCTGACAACAACTGTCTCATAAATTTTGTTTCTAAACTCTCGAATCATGACAAAAAAACGGCATCTCTCAGGCTGGATTAAGGTAATGCATGCACAGTCCTAGTGGCGTCTCTACGAAGCGCACATACTGTTTCTATAGGAACCGGAGCTTCTAATGGAAGCTGCAGTGATGCAATGACTTTACTAATTGCCGATTGGCTCTTATTTAGAAGGCGGGACTTATTCCACCATTTTGCACGTTGCACTTTCTCCCATTCTTAATAATATGAGTGGTTAATAGTGAGAATTGGACCCTAAAGGCCCTGGTATACTTCAAACAAAGTTCTTTTTCAATCTTCGTTTAGGGGTAAAACGAAGTTCGAAATATGAGACCAGCGATATACCGTTATCGAACATCTGACGCCGCCCACACTGCTGAGAGCGACGGTTACATGAATATGTAAAATATGTTCTGTGCACTTTCTCAGCACATATATGTTTTATTAGACAGTTGAGGAATATAATGCGTCTTTGGTCCATGGTTTCTACAAAATAAAAACAGAGATTGAGTATATAACGTGGGTATGATGTCATAGACGACACACAGACACAGCCTGTGTCCTGGTTAAAATTGCATATTTCATTGGATTTAAACATTCTTGGAAACATTTGGGATAATGTAAGTACACAAGTCAACAAAATATATAACATTGTTCTAGTGGTTTTTGGATATTTTAATCCAAAAATCCTACATATTGTGACTTTAACTGGTTGCATATGTCAGATTTATTGCATGAAAGCTGTTGCTATCAAACATTGTTTACTTAATCAGCTGAGACAGTGTGTGAAGAGATTGATCACATAGGCCAGTTGATGGAAGGATTGTGAAGAAATGTCATGCTCCCTTGTAAAAGTATTTTTTGGTATTTTTAAAACACAAATATACAGTAGTTTATTTTGATACATGGTGTGGCTGCTGTATTTTGTAGTTTATTTTTATACACTTAATATTAAGGTATTTTATTTTAAAATACATTTTGATGTATTTTTGCTCAACCCTGTTTGTAGAGTTAATTAAAGGGTTAGTTCACCCTAAAATGAAAATTATGTCATTAATGACTCTCCCTCATGTTGTTCCAAACCCGTAAGACCTCCATTCATCTTCAGAACACAGTTTAAGATATTTTAGATTTAGTCCGAGAGCTTTCTGTCCCTCCATTGAAAATGTTTGTACGGTAGACTGTCCATGTCCAGAAAGGTAATAAAAACATCATCAAAGTAGTCCGTGTGACATCAGAGGGTCAGTTAGAAGTTTTTGAGGCATCGAGAATACATTTTGGTCCAAAAATAACAAAAACTACGACTTTATTCAGCATTGTCTTCTCTTCCAGAATCCTTATCATTGAAATGATTCAATTGAACTGATTCCATTGAATCCTTTCATCTGTCTGTGTTGGTAATGCACTTTTACGTTGCCATGGTTGTTTTTGGCGGTTAGGACATCCGCAACATTTTGAAGCATCAAAAATACATTTTGGTCCAAAAATAACAAAAACTACGACTTTATTCAGCATTGTCTTCTCTTTCAGGTCTGTTGTCAATCCGCGTTCACGACTCTGCTTCTTCTTCTTCTTTCCTGTTTTACGGCGGTTGGCATGCAGCTTATTGGTGCATTACTGCCCCCTTCTGCTCTGGAGTGTGGTTCACGACTCCACAGTGACGCTGCTGACGTGTTATCAGTTGCGCCAGAGCTTCGTTTACAGTCTGAGGGGGACGCACGCTGTATTCAAGCTATTCTACATTGTTTGTATTTTGGTTTGTATTACATTTTTAAATGGTGCATAAGTGTGCATGTCACGGATGTCCTAATCGCCAAAAACAACCACAGCGACGTAAAAGTGCATTACCAACGCCGACAGATGAAAGGATTCAATGGAATCAATTCAATGGAATCAATTCAATGGAATCAATTCAATGGAATCAATTCAATGGAATCAATTCAATGGAAAGGATTCCGGAAGAGAAGACAATGCTGAATAAAGTCGTAGTTTTTGTTATTTTTGGACCAAAATGTATTTTCGATGCTTCAAAAACTTTTAACTAACCCTCTGATGTCACATGGACTACTTTGATGATGTTTTTATTACCTTTCTGGACATGGACAGTATACCGTACAAACACTTTCAATGGAGGGACAGAAAGCTCTCTGACTAAATCTAAAATATCTTAAACTGTGTTCTGAAGATGAACGGAGGTCTGACGGGTTTGGAATGATAATAATTTTTGGGTGAACTAACCCTTTAAAGTTATCTTGAGCATTGTAACGTTTAAAGCAGATGTCTTAACAAATGCCAGTAGACCATTAAGAAACAAGCAGTTCGTTCAGAAATCCGTAAGATCGCTGTGGAAAAGACAACTAGGGGCGGGGCTACATACGGTCTAATTAAAGGGATAGTTTACCCAAAAATGAAAATTGTGTCATCATTTACCCTCCTTCAAGTTGTTTCAAACCTGCATGAGTTTCTTTGTTCTGCTGAACACAAAAGAAGATATTTTGAAGAATGTCGGTAACCAAAAAATACCGTGGAAGTCAATGGGGACCAGAAACTTTCACATAAACACTTATCATGCAAAAAGCACTTAGTTCAAATTCAGATGCTTTATTGTCTATCTCCAGAGGGGTCGAAAAGCGTCTTTAGACAGCGGCTCAACAAACTAGTTACCATTTTTGTGTCTTTGCTGCTACAGACAATAGATCTAAAGTCATCTATCTCTTCGAGTCTTTAGTATCTCGGCTCTGAGTAATAAAAGTGTTTGAGTTTGCGCTCGGTCTCTCTTTCTGTCCAAACACAGCTGATGCGGAGGTGTGTCCAGACTAACACCGCGTGTCCCGGCCGGGTTGGGGCAGCAGGGCAGGTGGTGGTTGTTATGATCTGCCCTTCTCCACCCTCGGGGCTTTTGACTGATCAATAAACACTTGGACAGCTGGGTCACACAATGAGCCCACATTCCCTCACAGAGGGCAGGGCTCTGCCGAACTAGAGCTGGCTTTCCTGCTTGAATGTTGATTATTCTCCTCATATTCTCCATTGTTGCAGCTCCTCTCTTCCCAGTCTGTCAGTAACGCTCTGTTTAGTTCCTGTCTCTATGAAGCCCCTCCTTCTGAAAAGCACAATGTGCTCTGATTGGTCGGCTGGAGCAGTGTGTTGTGATTGGTGTTTGGGAAATGTCCCGCCCCTTACCATAACCGCCAGTTTCAACACACTACTAACTAACTCAAGCAGGCCCCGCCCCTTTATTCTGCGCATAAATTATTTAAATGAGGAATATTGTGAAGAAACTCATGATGGAGGCGTTTCAGAAACACTGACACTGATATAGAGAAGAACTGGAACTCAAACAGCAAAATCACACACTAAAGAAGAAAGAAAGAGATGTTGAGAGCGATAGAAAGAGTCAGAATGACATTCGTCTGGCCAGATTTGAAACCACACAAACATAGTGAAACAAACACTCGTCTGGTTGACATGTATGTGTTCGCGGGTCAAACCGCGTAATTGCACAAATATATTAAGTTACCTTTATCTAAACTTACACGAGTGAGTGACGTGTTTTAGCAACTAAACAACTCTGATGTCATGTTTTACATAATGACAACATTTTAAAGAGTTCAGTTTTATTCTTAAACAAGATATTGGGATTATTTTACTTACAAAAAAGGCCTAAATTGAAGTTTGATATAGTTTATGATGATTTTCCCTCACTAAGTTTATTAAGTAATTCTTGACTAAGCAGAACTCTATTTAAGCAGAAACTATTTATATTTGTGTGAGAAGCAAACGACCACATGAACTCTTTTCCTGCACACACACTGTAATCTCACTCCTCCTGTTGATTCGTCCTGAAGCAGATGCGGGTTTGACTGCAGGTTCAGATGGAGTTTGTTGAAATCCTGCCAAAACATCCTGCTGTGATCAAGTTCATGCCTGAGACACAGATACAGATCTCTATAACACACACACACACACACACACACACACACACACACACACACACACACACACACACACACACACACACACACACACACACACACACACACACACACACATATTCACACACACACACATATACACACACACACACACATATACACACACACACACACACATATACACACACACACACACACACACACACACACACACTCACACATGTTTGTTTTTGTGAATTGTGGGGACTTTCCATAGACTTCAATGCATTTTACACTGAACAAACTGTACATTCTATCCCCCTACCCTGCCCCTACCCCTAAACCTAACCCTCACAGGAAACTGTGCAAACTTTTACTTTTTCACAAAAACTCATTCTATATGATTTATAAACCCATTTACATTGTGGGGACCGCTGGCTGGTCCCCACGATGTAGGTGAACTCAGGTTTATATTACATCATGGGGACATTTGGTCCCCACAATGTAATATAAACAAAAGCACACACACACACACACACACACACACACACACACACACACACACACACACACACACACACACACACTCACACACATACACACACACACACACACACACACACACACACACACACACACACACACACACACACACACACACACACACACACACACACACACACACACACACACACACACACACACACACACACACACACACACACACACACACACACACACACACAGTTTTTCAGAGTGAGAGTAACCCTGTAATCCTGTTCTGAGTAACTCTTGCTCAATCACTAAAATCACAGATAAAACTATAGATTTCAACATTTTCCAGTGAAAATCTGATGTTTTTGTCCGTGTAGATCATGAAGTTGTGGGTGATTTCCAGCGTGTTCCTCATCTGTAGATATGAGATTCTTTGTGAACTGTAATATCTAGTTTTAGAGATGATTTACTCAGCAAACACTAATGTGACATCATTCACAGCCGTACTCCTTTATCGCTTTGATTGGTAACGTGGGATTATATAAGAGCATGTGACCGTCTCGATGAGCTGTCGTACATGCATCTGTTTCAGACATCTTATCTCGCTCTTCACTATCATAAATTCATAAACATGGGATGAAATAGCAGCAGACGCTGAACAAACACAGACTGACTCCTATGAGTTTGATCAATCAGTCAGCGTTCACACGTATCCTGACCCGTTCACTGAGGAGCTTCAGCGCTGATTTAGATCATGAGAGACTATCTTCAGGCCAGAGACGCTATCGTGAGACAGAAACGTTTGCCTTTCTGTTTAATGATGATTTTATATGCTATAAATCTACTTTTACATGCCAGAAAACAAATATAAGAGGACATTTCTTAAGATCAGAACAAATATAAGAGGAACAAATGAATAGAACAAGGACCTCGGTTGAAAAAACATTATATAACCTTAGAAATAAAGTTAGAAATAATATTAGTAACATACTGTTCAATTGCGTGGACACACCTCTACATGCAATTTAATAAAAATAAATGCATTAAAATTAAAATGTGATGTAATGCAATGTGGTTAGAAACAGACTTTAAAATATACAGAATATATTTTTACAATTTATTATATAACAGTCGATTGACCGCTGATTAAAATTAACATTTAATAACATTAGAAATAATATTAGTAACGTTATATATATAACACATATACATGCATTTAAATTTAATGTAAACACCTGTAGATACAATTAAGTAAAAAGTTAAGTAAAATGTAAAAAAAATTAAATGCTATGCAATAAAATAAAAATAAAAAATGTACACAACTGTACATGCATAATATACTCTACATAAAAAAATAAATGCAATGCAGTGGAATAAAATCTAAAAATAAAAATCTTAAAAATAAAATAAAATAAAAACACAAAAATGCAATGTAATGAAATACAATATAATACAGTTTTTTACAGACGCTAGGACACATTTCTCAATACTTAGGTCACTTTTGCAAAACTCTTCACACAGTTCTCCTAACCAACTTTCATCTTGGCAAAGCAGTTAATTTCACATTCAAAATGCACTACAACTACCAAAACACTTAATTCAGGTCTCAAATCAACTCATTCTTTCAGAACACTAGCAAAGGTTGACAGCCGACAAACACACTTTGTCACCCACAAAACAATTACCTAAAAAACACTAACAACATGTAGCATTATACAGTGTTTTCTTGTGTAAAACAAGGACACATCTCTGTTTATAATTCACTGCAATATATGTTACTGGAATGAATCAGACATGATGCAGAATTTGTCAATATTTTATGTAGTTTATTTATTTTTATATTTTTTTTATAATTCCAAAATACAAGAATTTGTATACACACCATCCACTGATACAGATACAATTCAATTGTTTTTATAGCATTTGATTTTAAGATTTAAAATATATTTCATTTCTGTAAAATATTACTGTAGGAATGTAGCAAATTGCTGTCTTATTGAGTTTTGTATTATGTTATTGTTTTGAACACAAGTTTAACAGTTTTGAAAACAGTATGTAAGCATGTGCAAATCGGTCTGTACGTACAAAGAGTTTTGGCAGTTGTTGTGTCTGAGTGAGAAAGGAATTCATAAAATTTGAGAGATGTAGTCATTGAATGCATTTTGTGCCAAAGCAATGATAACTGATCCTCAGTTTAGCCCACATAGACTTCTGTTGTGCTCACTGTGTGAAGAGTTTTGCAAAAGTGACCTAAGTATTGAGAAATGTGTCCTGGCGTCTGTAAAAAACTGTAATATCAATAAAATAAAATGCAATAAAAATGCAAAAATTATCAATTAAAACTAAAATGAAAATAATGTAATGCAATAAAATATAAAAATGATCAATACAAAATAGTAAAATGAAAATAAAAATGCAATAAAATATAAAAATGCAATGAAGTAAAATACAAAACTTAAGTAAAATAGCAAAATAAACAATACAATAAAATACAAAATGATCAATTAAAAATAAAATAAAATAAAATGAGATAATAAAATAAAATAATACAAAACTGCAAATGCAATAAAATATAAAAATGCAATGGTTTAAAATACAAAAATGTGATTATCAAAATTAAACTACATTTAGAAACAGACTTTAAAATATACAGAATATCTAAAAAAAATAAATAAAAAAAAAATTGATTTGTTTCACACATCAGTCCTGGTTGAAACGCCTTCATTAAGATCTGAGTCTATAGTGTGGATGAGATGTGTAATTGATCAGAAGTATTGACTTAAACGGTTGTAGCCCAAGAGAAACTTGCTGGAGATCAATGTAAACATACAGCAGCATGAATAATAAATATCACTGCACAGATCAGCTGTGGAGGAGGATGTGTTGGGTTTGATGTGACAACGTCATTAGTGCGTTTGCCTTTATAATGTTGAGCTGAAACTAAGTTGAATGATTCATGGGGCTCGTTTGACTGAACTAACTCTGTTTCTATGGCAACAGCAGGCCGGGGCGGGCGTCTGATCGCCGCTCTGCTCTGATGGCAACAGCACCATCATTGGTCCAGTGCGGCGGGCGGATAGAAACACAGTTCCTCTGCAGGTCGAGGAGTCAGATGAGGCTTTACTCACATCATTTATGATTGCATCAGAAACCACAGCCAAGAAACCGAGAGAGAAGAGAAGAGAACTCACTCACTCTCCCTCTCTCACACACACACACACACACACACACACACGGCTGCACAATCACATGCTCCACTTCCTCTACAGCTCTGCACCATGTGAACTCTCTCTAAAGACTTCAATGACTTTGATACAAGGTGCTTTATTGCCTTTACACTGCCAAATCATTAGTCACTTTATAAACATTTAAATTGCACTTTACACAACTCTACATAAAAGAAAATAAATGCAATGCAATGCAATAAAATATAATAAATGATAAATTAAAAAAGAAATAGCAAAGTAATAAAAAAAATGCAATGCAATAAAATACAAAATTAAGAAAGATAAAATAAAAATCAATGGAATAAAATGCAATGCAATAAAATAAAATACAAAAAATATAAATTAATAATAATAATAAAAAAAGATAATGCAATGCAATAAAATATAATAAATGACAAAATAAAAAAATTGCAAAGTAATAAAAAATGCAATGCAATAAAATACAAAAATTAAGAAAAATAAAATAAAAATCAATGGAATAATATGCAATGCAATTCAATAAAATACAAAAAAATATAAATTAATAATAAAATGAAATAAAGATAATGCAATGCAATAAAATATAAAAATGCAATGCAATAAAGTACAAAAATGATCAATTAAAAATAAAATAAAATAAAATAAAGCAACGCAATAAAATATAAAAATGCAATGGAATAAAACTTAAAAAATAGTAAAATACAGTAAAAAAACAGTGCAATAAAATAAAATGCAATGCAATTCAATGCAATAATAATACAGAAATGCAATAAAATAAAATACAAAAATTATCAATTAAAAATAAAATAAAATAAAATAATACAAAAATGCAATGCAATAAAATATAAAATTGCAATGGAATAAAATACAAAAATTAGGTAAAATAAAAAAAAACAATGTAATTAAATAAAATGCAATATAATACAAAAACAATAAAAATAAATAAAAATAAAATACAAAAATGATCAAATAAAAAAATTATTAAAATAAAATAATAAAATAAAATGAAATAATAATAAAAAATAAAATAAAATAAAATAAAATAAAATAAAATAAAATAAAATAAAATAAAATAAAATAAAATAAAATAAAATAATGGTAAAAGTTTCTCAGTTCCCACCAAAACACTGAGCACGTGAATCCTGCCTGGAGACCAGTCAAGGGTTTTCCGGCTGTTCTAATTGGACGAGCTCCATAGCAACCACACGAGCACATCAACCATTCGGGTTTGGCAGAAAAGTCTCTGCGAAGAGCCCTTGAGTCGACACACACTGACCTGTGATCAGCCTTCTGCCCGTCTGCAGTGATCACACAGGGTCATTCCCTCCTGTTTGACCTTCATCCTCTCTGAGCTCATGGAAATGCTCCACACTCTGACATCTTCATTAAAGATATCACACATTAGGAAGAAAAAACATCATTTCTGTGTGATTTTTCAACCTCATTTAAGGCGATGCACATGATGCCACTATCAGGGTTATTACTGTTAAACTAAAACTGCTGACTGAAATAAAGCTTAAATAAAATATAAATATATTAGATGAAGAACTTTAAACAAAAATGAGGAATGCTGACAAGTTGACAGGGTGTTCATGGAGCGAGATCAGGCCGGGACGAGCCCGCGGCTGTCAGTCATCTCGGGTGAAGCTGGCGTGAATAATTGAAGCGGGCGGGCGGGGAGGGTCATGTGGGTCACGTGACCCCTGCCACCCTCAGACAGACAGACAGATAGCGGGAGATGTGTGCGTCTCTCTCTTATTAAAGCAATGACACCCGATCTGCACAGGTAACAGAGCGCCAGACAGAAGAGCAGAGACCGTCTGGAAAACAAGCGGCCGTTTCACACACACCGACACTCTGATTCAACCTGCCAGATGAGAGAGCACATCTGTTCAGACCCAACACATCAACACATCTGTGACGCTCGCTTCTGTCTGCATCTGTGCAAAATATCAGTACACACACTGGCCGTTTTCTGCCAGGATGTGTACAGACATTCCTTTATATTAACCAAGCACATTCGGCTCCATTTCCACAGACTTTTCTGAGACTATATGAGTTTTTCAAAAATACATTAAAAACATGAGTTAAGACTTAAATAACAATGATGATGTTTTCAATACCTGCTTTAAAAGTCATTTTGATATATGTCACGGTGACATTTTTTAAATAAAAAAAAAATATTGTTTTTCCTCATTTTGAAAAAATAAATACAAAATATACATATAATATACCATATAATATACCATATATATATATATTCATGTATTAAAATATGAAAAATCCAATCCAATATTGATTTAGTTAAAAAAAAAAACTATATAATATAAACAAAATTTATTGTGTGAAACAAATGATACATTTTTACACAAAATATGACGATCCTTCTGTTCTGGCATCACCTTCGTCTCAAGAACAATTTTGCCTCTAATAAAGTTTTCTTGGCAACACTATTATTTTGTCCTTGTTACACATTATATGTACTTAATGTAGTAATAACAGTAAATTATGCATAATTATAAGCAATTAACCCTTAACCAAACCCTATTTCTAACCCTTAGAGTAAGTACATGTTGTTAATTAATATTACTGTATGTAAATGTATAATTAAACCATAACAAGAACACCTTAAAACAAAATTTAACCATTTTCTTAAAAGTTAGTGCACTTCCCATGAAGACAACTGCGTCAGTCAAGAGCTTGAGATAAAATATAAGACGTGACAAAACAAGACAAATCAAAGACAAAAATCACATTTTATTGCCAGTTTCATGTACTTTTGTCCTGAAAACATTATTTAATAACGTGTGAAACTAGCCGGTAACACTACAATAAAGTCCCATTAGTTACTGTTACTGAATGCATTAACAACATTAACAATCAACGAGCGATGCATTTGTTGCAGAATCTTTGTTAATGTTAGTTTGTTCATGTTAGCTGGGATTCATTAAATAATATTAACAGATACAAGTTTTGATTTGAAACATAGTGGAAATGACAAAAACGAGGGACTTTTCGTGTAAAAGCATCTCCTCCTGAACCAAGCACTTCAGCAGCTGCAGGTCAAAGTTCAGCATCTTTTCAGGATCTGACCTCAGTCTAGTTTAATGTGTTTGTTCAACAGTGAGTCTCTGAAGGTGGTTGATCTGCCATCAGCGATGCAGACGATCTTAATTCTGCTGTCGTTCCTGTCCGACTTGTTCCGTCATGTTCACAGATCTTCAGCACTAATCACCACCTGTGGTTCTGCCCTTTGTTACTTTGACCTCGGAGACACAGAACTGGATTTACAGGTTTGAAATCTTCCTTGTTTCCCACTTAAATCAGCCTCAATAATCCTAAGAAACAACCACTGATTTGCAAAACACTTGGCATTTGAAGTGTAGAACAATAGCTTTGGAAACATGACAGGAAAACAGCTTTCTGATGCATCAAACAATGTAAGCAATTTAAATAATACAATTATACAGACACTTCAGAGTTAAATATTACATGAAAAAGACTAAATTCAGTCAATTAGATGTGCATATGAATAATTTGATCTATATCAGTGTAATTTATACAGGTAAATACTTGTTTACCAATAAGGTCCCATTCATTAACTATAGTTAATGCACTACATGAAAATACATATTTTACAGCATTTATTAATCTTAGTTAATGTTAGTTAATAAAAATAGTTCATTGTTTGCTCATGTTAGTTCACAGTGAATTAAATAATGTTAACAATGATTTTAAAAATTATGTTAGTAAATGCTGATTAACATTAACTAAGATTAATAAGAAGTATGATCATTGTTAGTTAACTAATGTTAAAGTTTAAAGCACATGGAAGCTTGTTTATGCCACAGGATCAAAAAATAAAAAGGTCATTGCAAATTTTTGTCTTGAGTGTGTGTGTGTGTGTGTGTGTGTGTGTGTGTGTGTGTGTGTGTGTGTGTGTGTGTGTGTGTGAGAGAGGAAGTGGCGCAAATCGAAAGATCCTACCGATCTTAGCTTATCAGTCACTCCTCTCTTCCTTCTCTGCAAATGTCTCTAATGCTAAAAGCAAATACACAATCACAATAAAATAAACAATTCTCCTGATTCTCAAACGCTTTTCAAAACCTTCTCTTCTCATCTTTGCCCCCCATCCTCACATCAACTCTAACAGCCCTCTCCAGCACTTTTAGAAAACTACAGACCGGTATCCCTTCTTCCATTCATTGCAAAGACACTTGAGAGAGTTGTGTTCAACCAACTGTCTACTTATCTCACACTGAACAACCTCCTGGACAACCACCAGTCTGGCTTCAAGACTGGCAAACTCAACTGAGACTGTCCTGCTCTACTGAAGCCTGTGGTTCAAGTCTTACCTCTCAGGTAGGTCCTTCAGGGTATAAGTCGCATCATCTTGCTACTGGAGTGCATCAGGGCTCAGTGCTGGGACCGCTTCTCTTCTCCATCTACATGTCATCACTAGGATCTCTCTTTCAGAAACATGGTTTTTCCTATCAGTGCTATGCTGAAGACACACAACTGTACCTCTCATTCCGGCATCTCAGCCTACCTGACAGACATTTCTTGCTGGATGAAGGTCCACCACCTTCAACTCAACCTTGCCAAGACAGAACTGCTTGTTGTCGCAGCCAACCCAATACTTAATCATAACTTCTCCATTCAACTAGGTTTGTCAACCATAACTCCATCCAGGACAGCCAGAAACCTTGGAGTGGTGATGGATGATCATTTAAGCTTCACAGATCATATTGCTACAATGGCCCGGTCCTGCAAATTTGCCTTATACAACATTAGGAAGATTAGACCCTTCCTTTCGAAGCATTCCACACCAATTTTCATTAAAGCTCTTGTTCTTTCCAGACTGGACTATTGTCATGCTTTCTTGGCAGGGCTTCCAGCATGTACAGTCAAACCTCTGCAACTGATCCAGAATGCTGCAGAAAGAATCTTTAGCGAGCCGAAGAGAGCACTTCACACCTCTCTTCATAAACTTGTTGCCAATAGCTGCTCGCATCAAATTCAAGGCTCTGATGTTTGCCTACAGAACAACCACTGGCTCTACATCCCTATACCTAAACTCACTACTTCAGACCTATATGTGTCCTCCAGAAGCTTGTGTTCTGCAAGTGAAGTAAAGTAAGTCACATCATCTATCTACTGGAGTGCCTCAGGGCTCAGTGCTGGGACCGCTTCTCTTCTCCATCTACATGACATCACTAGGATCTGTCATTCAGGAACATGGCTTTTCCTATCACTGCTATGCTGAAGACACAACTCTACTCTCATTCCATTCAGATGATCTGAAGGTAGCTGCTCGCATCTCAGCCTGCCTGACAGACATTTCTTGCTAGATGAAGGACCAACACCTTCAACTCAACTTTGTGAAGACAGAACTGCCACTGGCTCTGCACCCCTATACCTAAACTCACTACTTCAGACCTATATGTGTCCTCCTGAAGCTTGCGTTCTGCAAGTGAACAATGCAATCACAAAGAGGCACAAAATCACTCTTTCCTTGTCTGTACCCTGCTGGTGGAATGACGTGCCTAACTCAACCTGAACTGCTGAGTCTTTAGCCATGTTCACAAAACGGCTAAAGACACATCTTTTTCATCAACACTTGACCCAGTAACATTAGCACTTACTTTTTCTGTTTCTATTCTGTCTCTCTATTCATTTACTTTTAAAAAATCCTTGCTATATGCACTTTGTTGGAATAACTGGGACTTGATACGGCACATGCATACTGTTGTTGATTTGAATGCTTCTATTGTTCTCATTTGTTAGTCGCTTTGGAGAAATGATTAAAGGTTAAATGTGTGTGTGAGAGTGTATGTGTCCCATTCTGACTCATCAGCCTCCAGCTGAGTTTCAGCAATAGACCACAAGAGAAGACTAACCTGCAGCAGGTCCAGTGGAGTTAAAAAATTAAAACACAACCATGAAAAGCAGAACTAATGCTTTACTAATGCTACCATCATACTCCTTATTAAATGAGTATTTTCAGAGTGGAGGTCTGTCTGTGGTTATGGCTCAAAGGTAACACTTTACAATAAGGTCTCTAACATTAACTAGCAATGAGCAACCCTAATGGAAAGTATTACTGGCTCATATTGGGAAGACTTCAGATGATGCCAACTTTGGATAGACATACAAAACGTATTATCCTTATATCATAATAATTATGTGCAAAAGTAGTAATCGCTGCCTAACATGTTCATTATCTGAATACATAAAGTTAACTAACATCATACAGTACTATATTATAGCTGTATATTACTTTGACACACTCATTTGCAAATACTTCCTAATTCGTAACACTGAATCTAGCATTTTCTATAAAGTTGCTTTCCCAGCTAGAAATTGTAGTGTTCTACGAATGTTCTGAGAACATTATGCTATGTTCTGGGAATGTTTTCAGTGGCATGTTTTATTTTTATTCTCCTAAAATATAGGATAACATTCTTTAAAAACATTCTAAACATGTTTAGATATAGCATTATCAGAACATTATGCCCTAACATTCTTATAAACTTTCCCATCTGCACTGGATGTGGACTCCAATGTCGCTCAGATGTCAAATTTTGGTTGACGTCTAAACCCAACATTTATTTGACGTCAAGCTCCAACGTCATTAAAGTTGCCCTACAACGCTTTTTCACAAGATGTAATATAAGTTTAAGGTGTCCCCTGAATGTGTCTGTGAAGTTTCAGCTCAAAATACCCCATAGATTTTTTGTTATTCAATTTTTTAACTGCCTATTTTGGGGCATCATTAAAAATGCGCCGATTCAGTACGTGTTCCCTTTAAATGCTCACGCTCCCCGCCCCCAAGCTTACAACTCTATATACATAGTTCACACAGCTAATATAACCCTCAAAATGGATCTTTACAAACTGTTCGTCATGCAGCATGTCTAATCGCGTAAGTATAGTATTTATTTGGATGTTTACATTTGATTCTGAATGAGTTTGATAGTGCTCTGTGGCTAACGGCTAATGCTACACTGTTGGAGAGATTTATAAAGAATGAAGTTGTGTTTATGAATTATACAGACTGCAAGTGTTTAAAAATGAAAATAGCGACGACTCTTGTCTCTGTGAATACAGTAAGAAACGATGGTAACTTTAAACACATTTAACAGTACATTAGCAACATGCTAACGAAACATTTAGAAAGACAATTTACAAATATCACTAAAAATATCATGTAATCATGGATCATGTCAGTTATTATTGCTCCATCTGCCATTTTTCACTATTGTTCTTGCTTGCTTACCTAGTCTGATGATTCAGCTGTGCACAGATCCAGACGTTAATACTGGCTGCCCTTGTCTAATGCCTTGAACATGGGCTGGCATATGCAAATATTGGGGTCATACATATTAATGATCCTGACTGTTACGTAACAATCTGTGTTATGTTGAGATTCGCCTGTTCTTCTGAGGTCTTTTAAACAAATGAGATTTATATAAGAAGGAGGAAACAATGGAGTTTGAGACTCACTGTATGTCATTTCCATGTACTGAACTCTAATTATTTAACTATGCCGAGGTAAATTCAATTTTCAATTCTAGGGCACCTTTAAACAACTCCAAAAACAGCATTACCAGCTTCACTCATTACAAACCAGATTGATTTTATTTCTGTCATACATGTATAAAAGTTCTAATTGAGATAAAAAAAAGACTTTTAGATGTTGATGTCTGTTTGGTTTGATGTCAGTGTTTGCCTTAACTTTTTAATTCCAAGAACATGTCTAGCTGGGTTGACACAATATTGTCAAAAGCGCTATACAAATAAACATGAGTTTATGCATGCAGGATGTTTATTAAAGCACATCCTCTTCTGAAGTTTATTTACGGGTTAATTCGGCGTGAATGGCTGAAAATGAGCTGACATGAGCGCGGCTCTAAACACTGTGAAAGCGTCTCTCAACAGCTGCTCATTATTCCGGCTGGAGCGGATCGGATCGGATCGGATCTGGTGTCAGGCTTTAGTCCAGCTACTAAACATGTATCTGCCACCATCAATATTTAATCAGGCACATTATTGGCCAACACTGTTAGGAGGAGACGGGCCCAGTCTTGACACCACACAGAATCCAAACACTGAAACACACACACACACACACCTATGTACCCTAATGTTGGTACTGTGTCGGCTACTTGACGTCCATACAAAATCTCAATCCTGAAGTTAAACAGGTGGAGAACCGCGACTCTAAATCTTAATTATCTTCATTCCGTCGAGCAATAAAACAATTACAGCACAAATCCACACAATGACTCGCTCACACTCTCACGGCCTCTTTATAGACACGTCAAACTCACCTTTAACCTTTCAAGTTCTTTATAGTTGCACAGCTAAAGTGGATCATGCAACCTTCAGGAACTAGACCACTAATAGGGAAGTTAACAAGCAAGACGCATTATTTCAAAATCATTACAGAGCATTTGAGTGTTACTATAACTGACTGTGATTTGTGAAATGGAAGTGTTTTGATTCGTCTGAAATCTTACAGTCTCAATGAAATGCTTTTTTTGAATTCATATTTATGATAATCAAGTAAAATATTTCAGGCTGACGTCCTGAAGTGTGAACGGTTGCATTCAGGATGCCGGCGACGGAGTCATTCTGGGCAATTTGTACTTACAGCCGTGAGAATAATTATCCACCTTCCCTCCCGCCAGACGATGCCGGCTCTCTGCCAGAAGTAACTCAAACCCCACTCCTGAAAAATGCAGGAGCTATTAAACAAAAAAGCTCTCTAATATCTTCTTTCTACCAGTGAGTCAACAAGTTTACCTGTCCCAGGGGTGTTTACCTGGCATCTCTGTATGTGTGTGTGTGTGTGTGTGTGTGTGTAAACTAAGAGAGACTGTGGTCAGCAGCACATTCACATGCTAATGGCATCTGATGAGTCACTGTGCGGTGAATAGCAGATTACTCCGGCTCTCCAAATATTCTCCTTGTGTTTGGCTTGGGAAATTCCCAGTCATATACTATAGATAGCTTTGCTGAAGCAGCTCAATCATTCTTAAAGGAATTGTTCTCCTAAAAAGGCCACTAAATAAATAAATAAATAAATTACTCACACTCATGTAATTACAAACCTGTAGGTCTTTTGTCTGAGATGTTTCGCATAATAAATTTCACAATTAAATCATACTATAATCTATGGCTAATTGCGACTTTTTTATTTAGGCTTTTTCAATTGCAAGTTTATAACAAATCAAAACACCATAAAACCAAACGGCACAAAACACCATAAAACAAAATGGAACAAAATGCCATAAAATGCAAAAAAAAAAAAGGTCACAAAATGCAACAAAATGCCACTAAACATCATAAAACAAAATGCCACAAAATGCTATAAAACAAAACATCATTAAAAAACAAAACGCCACAAATTGCAGCAAAACACCAAGAAATTCAAGAAAATGTCGCCATCAAAATAAAATGCCATAAAACAAAATGGAACAAAATGCAATAAAACTCCACAAAGCAAAACTTTTGTGAAATGATAAACGTACAAAAAATATAAAAGTTTTAAATGTAAAAGTTTAAAAGTCAACATTGACTTCAGAAGACATGTTATTAGAATATACAGAATATAGAATATAACTGTAGATTTTGATTGTAACATTTAAACAAACCTCATTTTCTATGTATTGTGAAAAGTGTATAGAAATAAACTTGAATTGAATGTTGTCCTTTTTGAAGCATGTCATTATTAAATCAGTTTGTGATCCACACTGTACAAAAATATTTTTCAAACTTTATTAAAATAGGTTTTACAAGAAAATATTATTTCAGTCTTCTTGAAATTATATGAACGTTTTGTGAAAATAAAAGAATAAAACTTAGTAAAGAAATGTTTTGTTTAGTTGAAATCTTAATTAAAAGTTTAAAAGTTGATGTTGACATATATACTGTAGAATATACAGAATATAATGGTGGATTTTGATTGTTTATATAGTAACATTGAAACGAAATGAAATGCATTTTCTGCTGATTTGAAACAATATGTATTGTAAAAAAAAAAAATGCTTACAAATAAACTCAATATAAAAATCGCAATCCACTTTCTTTATGAAAAATGGATGTTTGGACATTGTGCATATAATATCTTTCATCATCCACACTGTAAAAAATAATGTGTTACTTGCCACTTCTTTGTAGTTATTTGTAAATTTTATCTTTGTAAAAACAGTTTCTACACCAGATTTTTCAGTAAATTAAGTCACACAGGTTGAGAGTGACATGAGGGTTAGTAAATGATGACAGAATGTATTTTCTGGGGATGCACTAACCCGAAAAAGCTTGATTTACACAAAATGAACTCATAATAAAACAGCTCTGTTTATTAAACTCGTACTCCAATCTCCTGTTTTGCTGTTTGTTAATCATGTCGTCTCTCCAAGAACAATCATATGTGATTATCACACACAGATGTCATACATTCAAGATGAGCTCATACGTTTGTGTGTTGTGGCTAATAATGTTATGATGAATGAGGTCATTTCCTCTGCAAAGAACTAAAGTTAACAGTAACTCCCTTGGTGTTTAACAGACAGTTGTTGTTCAGTAATACTATCGATTTTACCGCACTGACACTATCGGACGAGAACAAAACAGAACTGAGTTGAATAATGACACTAACTTTGCAACATCGACACGGTTATTGAGCTGAACTGAATCAACATTGAACTGAATAACATCTATTTTCTTCTGTAGAGCTTTAAAACAACTTTCTATCATAAACACACAGAATGGTAACATTGAATTAAACTAAAATGTATTTAAAACCTGGAAAAATCAGTGTGCAAATGAAGTATTAACATTGAATTAAATGTAGAAAGACTGATACATTATTTTCTTCTAAAATCTAATCAAATTATCTGCTTTATTTTATCTTCGAGAATTGATGGTATTTTCACTCAGAAATTACAAGTAAATTTCACAAAGAATTACAAAGAAATGGCAAGTAACACAGAAATAAATTTGACATTTTGAAGTAGAAATATTATTGTGTAGGATTTACTTTGAAACAGTTTTCACTCAGAACTTGCAAGTAAATTTCACAAACAAATACAAAGAAACGGAAAATAACTCATTGAATTAAATGTGAAATTTTAAAGTAGAAAGACTGAAATATTATTTTCTTGTAAAATTTGGTTTAAAGATTCATTTTTTTTTACACTAAAAATGTTGTAGGATTTACTTTTAAACAATTTTCACTCAGAAATTAAGTAAATTTCACAAATAATTACAAATAAACTGCAAATTTACTTAAATGAGACACTGAAAAAAGACTGAAATTGTGTTTTCTTATACTCCAATAATCTGTTTTATTTACAACTTCGAAGAATCATTTTTTTTTTTACAGTGTACACTTAAAAAATTATGTAGGATTTACTTTGAAACAATTTAAACTGCAAGTAAATTTGACAAATAATTACACAGAAATGGCAAGTAACATTGATTTGTGTTTGAAATTTTGAAATACTAAAATATTATTTTCTTGTAAAACTTTGTTTACAACTTTGTTGTAGGATTTACTTTGAAACAATTTACACAGAAATTTCTATTAATTTTCACAAATACTTGCAAAGAAACAGCAAGTGAAAACGTGAAAATCTTATAAAACTTATATATATATATTTTTTTTTACAGTGTACACTGAGAAAAATGTAGTGTAGGATTTACTTTGAAACAATTCCCACTCAGAAATTACAAGTAAATTTCACAAATACGTGCAAAGAAATGACCGATTAACCTATTTAAAAATGGGAAAAATCATTTTATACAATGTACAAATGAAGTTTTATAATTATCAGCCAACTACATGACAGTTGTGCGTACGTCGAGAGAGCATCGCTGAGACGTTCGGGCTCAGACCAGAGTCAGATGAGGTAGAAGTGTAAACAACACATTTAAGAGTCATTTGACCCGGGGTGGGGACAGGTAATCAGAGACTGACCTCAGTAAAGCCGCTTCTCATTTCACCAGAGTAATACCTTCACGAGAAACCTGCGACAGTCCAGCAGAGAAAGTCACTCGCCCTGCCAGACACGAGCACACAATCGCAGCGCCGCTGTACGTGTGATATATCACAACGCAACATAACGCGCGTCTATCTGCGCAGATTATCTTAGACTGTTCATTTATTCAGTTCGCTCAGTTTCAAATAATGGTCATATTATCATGCTGCAACGATAAAAAAAAAATGCAACAACATGCTTGAGTTACTGTAATGAATATGGCGGAGGTGTTGTGCGGTATAACTCTAAATTATTAATCTGCAAAAGACTGTCGATATTAAAGACAGAGAGGAAAAATCAATCATTTCCATTCCAGAAGTCAGTGAAATATGAGCCATATTAAGAGGAGATTCACACTGCATATCAATCCATGAAGGTCTCTTAATGTATATGCCATTAATTATTTAAACCAGCAGCTGAGAGACTTTCCAAAGTCAGTGTGTGTGAACCATGAGCGATTCATGGCGAGGACGTGTTGATCATGCGTCCTTGTGCAGACAGACGTTATGGAAGGGTCATTGGTTTGAGAAATGATGTCAGATTCTTTAATACATGGAAAACAAAAGTATTGTCAATCAACTCCGGCCAGACGGATCATCGACAACTCAGATAGACAGAGTTAACCAACCCGATTAACCTCCAACTATCAGATACTGCAACAGTTCTCAATGCAAAGAGTTCAGGTTAAAGCAGCACAAACTGACCGGAAAGAGTATTTGATCGTGTAAAATACACTGTAAAAACTCAAAACCTGCAATTGGTACTTTTACATTAATGTATTTAGGTTGAATCAGGAACATAATATTTTTGACTTGAATAAAAGCTGTTAATTTAATTTTTTTCAGTGTATACAATCAAACTGTAAAGAAAGATGCAACAAGCAAAGCATTTGACAAAAATAAGTTTGCACTGTTTTAAATGCCAAAACAATAGATCTAGTGTTGAACGCACTGCATAAAAGGAGGTTCTTCATTAATATTTTTGTCTCGTTTTCAAATACAAATTTCAGACATCAGGGCTCTTCTTGCACTGGTTATGAATTGTGCTTTCTTGCTTTTTATTGCATATATTTTATTGGTAACACTTTACAGTTTCATTTGTTACAGTAACACATTTAAAGGTGTGGTTGATTATGATTTCACTTTTTAAACTTTAGTTAGTGTGTAATGTTGCTGTTTGATCATGAACAACATCTGCAAAGTTACAACGCTCAAAGTTCAATGCAAAGAGAGATATTTAATTTTATCGCTTTTTAAATGGCTGGTAGGGACTACAATGAGCTTCTTCCCGATTAAGTGACAAAACAAACCCTAAAATTTACATAAACCCCGCCCCCGAGAACACTCAACAAAGGGGGCGGGGCCATGTTGGGCTGCTTTAGAGAAGAGGAAGAGTTGTTGTAGTCGAGTGTTGTTGACATGCCGTCATTTTACGCCAAACGAGGGTCAATTCAACACAAAAGATGAACATGACGGCACATGCTAGTGGATGAGTTGAATCAACTCCACAGCAACTACATCAATTTATCCACTAACCATTCAGAAACGTCTAAAAGTTGTAACTTCTTCCTGAGTCTCTCCATCAGTGTCGACTCCGGTTTGAACAATGTAAGGCTGAACACTTTCCTCATTTTGGCTGCGTGAGATTCTCCAGCTTTGTTGTTGTTGAGCTGTTAAAGCTCCGCCCTCTTCTGGAAAGTGGAGCTCATTTGCATTTAAAGGGACACACACAAAAACGGCGTGTTTTTGCTCACACCCAAATAGAGGCAAATTTGACAAGCTCTAATAAATGATCTGTGGGGGATTTTGAGCTGAAACTTCACACATTCTGGAGACACCAGAGACTTATATTACATCTTGTGAAAGAAGTGTAACAGGTCCCCTTTAACATGAACTAACAATGAACAATACTTCTTAATTGCAGCATTTCAGATCTGATGAATCTTTAGAAGAGCGACTGAAGTGAAGAGGGTTTTTTTCTGCTGAATTGAGTTTGACATCAACCACAAGCCGAAGATCTGTGTGTGCAGGGGAAATACATGTGTGTCAGACAGGATGATATGGAGCATGAGGTGATAGTTGAACATTTAACCACATTACAGAATGATTTGAGGCATGACATCACCTGCTCCGCTCCAGTAAAGCGTGTGTGAAAGTCAGTTCATTGGGAAAATCACATGGTGGTTCAAGGTCTTAATGTGTGAAAGAAAGCGTATGATCCGTTCACTCATCTTTCCTAAACACGAGAGAAGGACACAGGGATTATTCAGTGAAATCAATCATCATTTCTGCAATTTCTTGTACACAACGGGGTCAGTAACTAGAACTAAAACTATTAAAAACATTTCTGTTAATTGAAATAAAGATCTAAATAAAACATAATTATTAGTTGTAAAACTTTCAAAGAAATGTTGACTGAAATAAGTTTCAGTTGACGCACTACAATTATTAACTGGAAATAAATAAAAATTAGTGCTGTCAAATTGATTAATCATGATTAATTGTATTTAACACACATGTTGGTATATATATATGTGTGTGTGTATATATACACACACACATATTTACAAATGTTAGATGCGATTAATAGCTATTAATTGATTTGACAGCATTAGTCAGTTTATTTAGTTATATTAAAATATATTTTGGCTGGAAAACCAGTTAAATTGACATGAAGAATATTTCTGGTTACCTTAAACATTAGTTAGTTGTCTTACAGTAGAGTATAGAGCTATAAAATGAGCAGCTCAGATAATATTGAAATATTTGACTTCTGATTAGAGTTATTTTGAGCAAATCATTGCATTTCTCTTTCCAATTATACACATTTTATTTCCTTTTAAGTTATGCTTGGTCTTCTCAATGATTAGCAGTAAATTTTTACAACACACACAAAGTCAATATCATTTGAGAAACGAAAGCGTTTATGTGTGTGTGTCTTTAGCGTTGACCAGAGTTTCACCCTCATTCTTGGGTGATGAGGTGATGCGGTTAACTAGTCTTTGATGTGAGCGGCACTATCTAACGGCCGATCAATAGACGCGCTGATGGAGAGTAAATCCAACATCAAAGCGCATCAGTGTGCAAACACATGATTCCCTCATTAATGGAGTGAAGAGGTCCGTCGTCTCCTCAGGCCAGATCATGTTCAACACACGCTCTTAAAACACAGTCAATCCTAGAACCAATTAGAAATTAAGATGATAGGAAATCTGGACAGATAATCACAATTTGTGTATGTTGTTCATTAACTCTGAAACACACTGCCAGGTCTAAAACATCAAATTTAGTCACTAGGTTAATAAGTTCATAATTACAACAATCGTTTGAAGTCCTGTAAAATCAAATAATGGAACTTACACACACATACACACTAAATTTCAGAATATTTAGTGCAGTTTACTAAGTGAACCTTCACTAGTGCAAGTGATCATAGCATTAATGATTTGAGAGACTCAAGCCATATCTAGAGACCAGAAGATCGAACTCTGTTCACACGAAAGAGGGAGAAAACATCCAGAACACAAACACTATAGCAGCTGCATAGCAACACCCTAGTAACCACTCAAAACCCCACACCAATGCCCTAGTAATCATGTAAAACACCTTAGCAACCACATAGCAATGCCCTAGTAACCAGACAAAATACCATAGCAACACACCACAGCAACGCCCTAGTAATCAATCAAAACATCATAACATCCACAGCAATGGTTACAGTGGTTACTAGGGTGTTGCTATGCAAAACACCTTAGCAACCTCATAGCAACGCCCTAGTAACAAGCCAAAACACCATAGCAACACCCTAGTAATCACTCAAAACAACAAAACATCCACACCAATGGCCTAGTAATCACTCAATACATCTTAACAACCATGTAGCCTAGCCCTAGTAACCACTCAAAACACCAAAGCATCCACAGCAATGCCATAGTAACCATGCAAAACACCTTAGCAAACACATAGCAACGCCCTAGTAACAAGTCAAAACACCATAGCAACACCCTAGTAACCAGTCAAAACACCAAAGCATCCACAGCAATGACCTAGTAAACATACAAAACTCCTTAGCAACCACATAGCAACTCCCTAGTAACAAGCCAAAACACCATAGCAAAACCCTAGTAACCAGTCAAAACACCATAGCAACACACTAGTAATCACTCAAAACAACAAAACATCCACACCAATGGCCTAGTAATCACTCAATACATCTTAACAACCATGTAGCCTAGCCCTAGTAACCACTCAAAACACCAAAGCATCCACAGCAATGCCATAGTAACCATGCAAAACACCTTAGCAAACACATAGCAACGCCCTAGTAACAAGTCAAAACACCATAGCAACACCCTAGTAACCAGTCAAAACACCAAAGCATCCACAGCAATGACCTAGTAACCATACAAAACTCCTTAGCAACCACATAGCAACTCCCTAGTAACAAGCCAAAACACCATAGCAACACCCTAGTAACCAGTCAAAACACCATAGCAACACACTAGTAATCACTCAAAACAACAAAACATCCACAGCAATGGCCTAGTAATCACTCAATACATCTTAACAACCATGTAGCCTAGCCCTAGTAACCACTCAAAACACCAAAGCATCCACAGCAATGCCATAGTAACCATGCAAAACACCTTAGCAAACACATAGCAACGCCCTAGTAACAAGTCAAAACACCATAGCAACACCCTAGTAACCAGTCAAAACACCAAAGCATCCACAGCAATGACCTAGTAACCATGCAAAACTCCTTAGCAACCACATAGCAACTCCCTAGTAACAAGTCAAAACACCATAGCATCACCCTAGTAACCAGTCAAAACACCATAGCAACACCCTAGTAATCACTCAAAACATCAAAACATCCACAGCAATGGCCTAGTAATCACTCAATACATCTTAACAACCATGTAGCCTAGCCCTAGTAACCACTCAAAACACCAAAGCATCCACAGCAATTCCCTAGTAACCATGCAAAACACCTTAGCAACCATATAGCAACGCCTTAGTAATCATTCAAAACACCTTAGCAATAATATAGCAATGCCTTAGTAATCATTCAAAACACCATAGCAACCATATAGCCACACCCTAGTAACCACTTAAAATGCCACTGCGATGCCATAGTCACCAGTTAAAACACCATAGCAATGCCCTAGTAACCACTCAAAACACCACAGCAATTCCCTAGTCACCTGTCAAAATTCCATAGCAATGCCCTAGTAACCACTAAAAACATCACAGCAACCATATAGCCACACCCTAGTAACCACTTACAACACCACAGCAATGTCTTAGTAATCATTCAAAGCTCCATAGCAACGCCCTAGTAACCACTCAAAACACCAAAGCACCCACATAAATCAACTGTAGATTTAGTCAACTATAATCTGATGATTATTTATTCAACTAAAACTAGACGAAAACAATTCAGATGACTAAACTTAAATCAAAACTGCTGTCAAAAATAACACCTTAGCATATGCATAGCAACAACCCGGCAACCAGCCACATGACCCTAGCTTCAGGGCGGTGAGTTTTTCACTCAGTGGATGTTCAGAAGCATCTCTCGTCTGAAGCCAGCGTGGCACTGCCGCGATCGCCTCTGATGTTCAGAACTGAGAGAAGAACAACAGCTCCAGCATCTCGGCACACGCTGGCGTGGGACTCACACCTTCAGATCTGCTCGCCCGCGTCAACACAATCAACTCTGTCCTGTTGTCCTGGATCAATAGCTGATGCTCTGATCTGAGAGGCTTCATCTTTTGTTTTGAGGGGTTTTATTAGAGGCCTCGGGCAGTGTCAGCGGTCGGCTCGCATTATTTTCTGAAGAATGTCTTGCTGACTTTGTACTGCATGAACATCGTAACAGCAAGAGTGCTTCAAACTCTGACACATATTAATATTACATGTGTGGCCACTAATGGCATTCTGACATATTCCATCACAGAACAGAAATCATTCGAGAAACTAAATCAAGTGAGACACGAGAGAGATTAATGCCTTGATCCTCTCTTCTAGCTGAACCTCCGGCTACCTGTGTGTGTGTGTGTGTGTGTGTGTGTGTGTTTGAAGCATCCTAAGGAGGCAGATGAAAGCATCAGTATTGATTTATGTGCAACAGGCAAATATGACCGGAGAGAAAGAGACTAAACCATAAACAGACTATATCCCCTCATCTCCCCAAACACTCAATAGATCCACCTGGAGACCGTGAGCAGGGCTGAGTTACTCCGAAGAGCTTCAAATCAGAAAACTTACTTTTGGATCAATTTTTGTTCTTTTAACTCTATTTGTGTGTGTGTGTGTGTGTGTGTGTGTGTGTTGGGGGGTGAGGTGAGGGGTAGTGTAGGGGAGAGAATGTACAGTTTGTACAATATAAAAACCATTATGTCTATGGAGAGTCCCCGTAAACCACATATACAAGTTTGTGAGTGTGTGTGTGTGTGTGTTTGTGTGAATAACCCATTGTTAAGGTTAACTAAAACTACAAATAAAGCTATTAAATTATTTTTTTTTATTACTAGTGTAATAAAACTGAAATAAAATAAAATATAATATTCTACAAAAAAAATAATTTAAACACGAGTTTACATTGAAGAACTGAAATGACTAAAACTTCAATTAAAAGCTGAATAGAAATATAAAAAAAACCTAATATAAATGACAAAAGCACATACAATTTCAAAGCTAACTAAAATTAAAATGAAAACTAAAAAAATATAAATAAAATTTAAATTCAAAATATTAATAAATGTTTATAATAGTATATAAAATGCTAATATTTTGGGAATAAAATCTATAACTTGGAAAATCTTTTCATAAAAGTAATCTTACATCCCCAAAAAAGTTTTTTTTTTTTTTTTTGTTAAAGTAATAAAGTGTTTAATAGAATCTTTAACAATAGTGAGAAATCAAACTCTTGTAAATGATTTTTTACAGGTTACTGACGTAAACATAATAATGATTTACTGCATAAATTAAAATGTAAAAATATCAGCACTCTAAAATATCCAGGTCTATTTTTTTTTTTAGGGAGATAATATTTTTTAAATTATTTTAATTTTTGCATAAAGAAAATGATGCCTATTTTTTATTATAATTTTTTTTTAAAAAAAAAGCATAATATATTATTTTATTTATTATTTTGATTAGTTTAATTCTATGACCTGAACATTTTTCACTGTCAATCCCAGATAACAAAAATTAAGCTATGAAAACGTTTAAAATGTTTAAAAACATTCCACTTGATCATTTAGCAACTATGTCAATTATTGGAATGTTCTCTGAACATTCTGAAACAAGTAACATTTAAAAAGATGGAATTCAAAAAAATTCCATTGTGTGAATGTTTTGAGAACATCATTAAATACCAGATAACTTTGAACAGGAAAACTGTGAAAAAAGTCAATTTGAGCCAGTAATAGTTTGTTAATGTTGTGCTGGACGGGTGAAGCTCATTCCCACACACTGACACCTGTGCTCCAGAGACCCACTCGGCTCCGCAGGGCTCCGTCACCTCTAACCTGCACTGATAATCTGCTCTATTCAAACGCTAACGCAAACACGCTGACCCCGCGCTTCTGAAGACCCCTGAGCACCTGCGCCTGAGCATGACATCATCATCCACCCGTCCCGCTGTGAAGCCCTCTGTTCTCATTTACACATCAATTACATTCAGCCTTGACTGTTCACAAACACACTGACTGTGTGTGTGTGTGAGTTCCAGCCCAGTAAAGTCATCCCTGCATCTCAAACCTCTTTGTTTGGGGATGTGTCATGTGGTTCGCTCTCAGCAGGTCATCTCTCTGTTTCACAGCTCTAGATCAGCATCACTCTCAGATTATTACATCATTAACAAAAACAAACACATCCAACCAAAAACTGCCTTAAACTTTCACAGCAGAAATCTGGGACAGAGAAAAACACCAGATTACAGTGCAGTGGCATTTTATTAGATGACAGTAGAGTTTGTATTAATATTTATATGACATTATTGTTTTATTAAAATTAGTTTTTATATATATATTTTTTTATGTTTTTTAATCTTTAGTTAAAGTTTTAGTAATTTTGTTATGTGTTTGTCATCTTTATTAGCTTTTTAAAAAAATATGTTTATATAGATTTATTCATTTTTATTAGTTCAGGTTTTGTAATATCTCTATGTATATATATATATATATATATATATATATATATATATATATATATATATATATATATATATATATATATATATGTTAGTTTTAGTACTTTTGTTGACAATTAAAAAACATGTGTGTGTATATGTATATATACAGTATATATAATATATATAAATATATAGAGAGAACAAATAACATAAAAATAAATTAAAATAAAAACAAACAAATAAAATAAATACATTAAACAAATAAATAATAAATACATTAATTAAAGTAAATAAAAATACAATTAAAATTAAACAAATAAATAAAATATCCAAAAAAAATAATAACAAATAATAAAATAAAATAAAAATAAATAAATTAATTAAAAATAAATCATAATTAAACACAAATAAAATATGAATATTATAAATATACATTTAAAATATACATATAGAGAGAGAATAAATTTCAATTTTATTAAGTCAGGTTTTGTAATATCTCTATGTAGCCTACATACTGAAAGTAAATATTATATATGTCAGTTTTAGTACTTTTGTTGACAATTAAAAAACATGTGTGTGTGTGTATGTATATATACAGTATATATAATATATATATAAATATATAGAGAACAACAAATAACATAAAAATAAATTAAAATAAAAACAAACAAACAAATAAAATAAATACATTATAAACAAATAAATAATAAATACATTAATTAAAGTAAATAAAATCAAACAAACAAATAAAATATCAAAACAAAATAATAACAAATAATTAAATAAAATAAAAATAAATACATTTAAAAATAAAAATAAAAATAAATCATAATTAAACACAAATAAAATAAGTAAAATATAAATATTATAAATATACATTTAAAATATAAATATAGAGAGTAAATTTCATTTTTATCAAGTCAGTTTTTGTAATATCTCTATATAGCCTTCATACTGAAAGTAAATATTATATATGTCAGTTTTAGTACTTTTGTTGACAATTAAAAAACATGTGTGTATATATATATATATACAGTATACATAATATATATAAATATATATATATATATAGAGAGAGAGAGTAAATTTATTTTTTATCAAAAGAAATGAATAGAAATGAAATACATTAGAATGGAAATAAAATAAATGAAACTTAAGTTCCTGAACTTTAGTAACATATAACAGGATTTTAATTTGAGTGAACTTCAGTAACCCTGGATGAGTTTTAGTTTTCACACCTCACTTCTAATCATCTTCTGTGACATTCCTGCACTTCTGTCCTGTGACCTGTGACCCCGCAGGGCTCTTCACACACGAGTGTCGCTCTCTGACCCCCCGCTGATGAAGGGCCCGTCCTCGCCTTACCGCGCGCGGTACAGCAGCGCTTCAGGTGTCTTTTGTCCCGTGATTGTGCGTCCAGAACCCAGGAGGTCTGCAGACGCCCGAGACTCCCCCAGACTGCATGATGTCATCGCCTGCAATGACGGCACGTCTGGGCAGAGACCAACAAACACACTCAAAAGATGAAAACACCCACACTGATGAACAAATAATGAAGAGAAGATGAAGTTCAGCACAAACTCCACGACTGATTATTATATACATGCATTATAGTTGAATGTTTTTACACTTTAGGTGTCTAAACTACTACGAGTACAGTGTATTATTGTGTTCATATTGTACTGTAAAACACTTGTGCTGCTATTGAGGAGGACACAGAGGGTCAGGTCAACAGTGTAATTATAATTACAGATGTAATTACATGCAGGTATTTTTGTTTTAAAATATAAGTACAATGTAAAACATGTATGTACACAATAAATGCATTGTATCACATGATTAATTTAAATGTAAGTACACAGTATAAAGACACCTAATATAAAGTGGGACCTTTTTAATTTTATATTTTCATTTTAGTTCATGTATTAGTTATTTTGATTAGTTTTCATCAAGTCAGGATTCATAATATTTATTTTAGCATTACTGGGACACTGTTAAGAGTTTTTACTAACATTTTGAAGAAAATATTATATTTAGTAAAAATTACAAGAATATTTTGAAGTAAATTTTTGTTTTTATATTTTAAATGTTATACTTTTTTAAATGTCTACATTAGGTCGGGATTCATGATATCCTGTATTAATTGAGTATGACTGAAATACTATTATAGTTTTTATTAATTTTTTAATGAAATATAATACATATACAAATTAAAATATTGTTGTTTATTTTCATATTAATTTTAGTTAAAGTTTAAGCAATTTTGTTATTTTAAATAATATTAGTTTTTTTAATTGTATTGTTTTAATATTTTTTATTAAGACTGAAATACTTATTTATTATAAGTATAAGTTTTTATATTATCCATTTTAATTTTAGTTGAAGTTCTAGTAATTTCGCTGTGCAATTTCTAATTTTTATTTGGTTTTTGTTTTCTTCAAAATATATCTATTGAGTTTTTATTGATTTTTATTTCAGTTTTAGTTTTAGTTATTTTAGTTCAAGTTAAACTAAATGAAAATGAGAAAATTGTCCTTGGCAACTTGAAATAAAATAAGTGTATAGTTTCAGTTAACATTCATTTTACTTTAACACAAGATATTCTCAAATCAGTGTCAATAAACAGAAGTTGCCCCATAAATTGTGACAACATGCCCCTGTAGGTTTTTTTGTTGCTGGGCAATAATAGTGTAAATATATTTTTTATGGTTTGTGTCTATACAGAAATAGTTTGCAAATCACTCTTACTCTGAAAAGTTTCACTGGAGTACAAATGTGACAACTTGCCCCGGTCTTCTGCACTCATTCAGAGTCTGGACTCCTCGAAGAGAGCAAGTGTTGCACCTGTTTTAGTTTCTTACCTTTCATCTGTTCATTTAGCAGAAGCTTTAATCCAGCCAATCAAACCTGTACAGAAACGGCTTCATGCACGTGTGATTTGACATGAAGCAGAAGCAGTTTCATTCGCACTAGTTTGAAAACCAGCACTGATCAAATCACAAATAACACGTGGATCTTCCCTGGATAACATCAGTAAAAACAATCCACAGTGGAGACGCTCTCGACTCGCTCGGGGTTTTTCCACTGGTCACATGACCTTCTTATTCTTTACATTTAAACGTGAGTTTTGCGCATCCGTGTCTCCCGTGACGAGTTAAACTCTCCACACGCTCTCATCATCTCTGTGTGATTATGAATATGGAGTTAATGGTCATTTCTCTGGTTGTTTGTTTGTTTGTGGCTGATGTCCAGTGTAAAGTGCCACCCTGTGACCTTGTAAAAGAAAACCCATCAAATATTAATGGCAGAAACATGAGCGGCTGCTTTGTTTCGGCCATTTAAAAGCTCCTGGGGTCATAAATTATGTTTACTCATTTTCTCTGGTTCTCAGGGACTCGATCTGCGGGAGATTCAGTCAGATTTATATCAGAGAGGAGAAGTATTTCTGACTGACACAGATCAATCTGAAATTACATCCATATCAACATGCATAAGCACATATCTTCACATATCTCAAACAGCTTTCCTGTAACTCAAAGAAGAGCTTAACACTAGAAACGCCAGAGTCATGGTTTCAATTAGGGGATGCATGAATTCAAATAAAATGATAGTAAAAAGTAACTAATTTAATTAATTAATTAATTAAAATAAATAAAATACCAATAAACAAATTAAATTAAAATAAATTAAAATAAAAACAAACAAACAAATAAAATAAATACATTATAAACAAGTAAAAAAATATAATAAATAAAAAATAAATAAATAAGAACAAACAAATAAAAATACATAAAAAATTAATTAACGTAAATAAAAATAAAATTAAACAAATAAATAAAATATCAAAATAAATAATAAGAAATAATAAAAAAATAAAAATAAATAAATTAAAATAAATACAAAATAAAAATCATAATAAAAAACAAATAAAATAAATACATTATAAAGAAATAAAAAATATATATATAATAAATAAATAAGAACAAACAAATAAAAATACATAAAAACTAAATGGAAATAATAGATATATTAATTAAAGTAAATAAAAATACCACTAAATAAATAAAACTAAAACTAAATAAATAAATAAAATATAAAAATAAATAATAAGAAATAATTAAATAAAAAATTAATTAATTAAAATAATAAAAAAATCATAATAAAAAACAAATAAAATAAATAAAATATAAACAATAAATACAAATAAAAGATTAAAATACATAAAACTAAATGTAAATAATAAAAACATTATTTATAAATAAAAATACAATAAAAAAATAAAAAAATAATAAAATATAAAACAAATAATAAGAAATAATTAAATATGAATAAATAAAAATAAGTAAATAAATACAAATAAATAAAATAATAAATAAAGTAATTAATTAAAATAAAAATACCAATAAATAAATAAATAAATAAATAAATAAATATGTGTGCCTTCAATGAAAAGTAAGTCCCTTTAGGGAACAATGTCTGCCAAATGCATTAATGTAAATGTAAAAGCTATGTTATTAAAAAGTTAAATGCAAAGAAATAAAATCTAGACAGGCTCCAAATTAATTTCAGAGAAAAATCACAGTTTTCCTCCAGTGTAATTGTCCTTTAGCTGTGAAAAGACATTATTTAAACGGGTTTTACGGTGGGCTATAAAACAGTGACGGCACTAAAAGAGCAGGATTCAGGACAGCAGCAGACAATCATTTCGATCCGTCTGTTCTCGATCGGTTCACACTGATGTCTTTAGCATTGAATACGGCTCACAGCTGCTCGAGTTGTAAATCAAAACACATTTATTTTCAGCCCTGAATGATTGAGAGTCAGTGTGATTGAGCTGCTGCTGGTTCTGTTTCGACTCAACTTCAATCAAAAGAGTCTGAACGTACGCATTCAACTGATCAAGAGTGACAGTAAAGACATTGATAATGTTACAAAAGATTCTCTGCTGTTCTTTTAGAACTTTATATTCAAACATTGATAATGATCAGAAATGTTTCTTGAGCAGCAAATCATCATATCAGAATGATTTCTGAAGGATCATGTGACACTGAAGACTGGAGTAATGATGCTGAAAATCACAGGAATAAATTACACTTTACTATATATTCACATAGAAAACAGCTGATTTACATTGGAAAAATATTTCACATTTTTACTGTATTTTTGATCAAATAAATGCTGAAATCATGAGCAGAAGAGACTGAAAAACATTCAAAAATCTTTGCAGTCATCTGATCATTATTGTAAAATAAACCCCTTTATTCTGGGTTGGTCCTGGTCACCCTGCTGGTTTATTTAGGTCAGCTGTCTGGACATTATCATACACTAATTAAAACACATTCTCACACTCACACACATGAAGCAGCTGTTGAATGATGATTGACAGGTCTGTCCCTGTTTCCATTCACACAGACAGCTGCTCGACGGGCATGTAGAAACCTGTACTGGACACACACACACACATGCATACAGACGCGCACACAAAGAGACAAACATGCATACACACATTCACACACACTCACACATATGCACACACACACAAAAACACACACACAGACACACACACACACCTAATTCTTGTTGCTCAAGAAAACAGCAGACAGAAAAAAAGTCTAGGTTCAAAATTGATTTTCCCTCAAATCCTATAATGAAATGACCCATGTTAGCTTTATGGGCAAACAATCACAGGCAAACATGTTAATTAGTGAATAACAGACAGCAGCCCATTAATGAAGCCATGACATCACAGTCAGACGCTCAATAACAGCCTCGATCGATGCGTTCTTTAACGTGAAGTCGTGCTTAAACATTTATATCTGTCATGATGTGCTTCTGTGCAGCTGCTTTAACAGAAATGACGGTCATTTCACACTTTATGATGGTTTTAATTCTTTAAAACTTAAAAACAAACAAACAAACATGTGCTTGTGTTTTCAGAAATCAAAACTCTTCATCGTAATACACACTGATAAGGAATATTAAATAAAGAGCTAAGTTTAGTGATTGTGTGAAATGTTGATATTATCAAACTGATTCATGCAATTTGATCAAACAGGATGAATGTTTTATGAGATAAACCAACTAACATCACAGAATCTATCAGAAAACCACTGATGTTTCCCTCCATAATGATGTCACTTCCTGGAGGATGATGTCATTAAGGAACTATTTATTTTTAGTAAGAGTGATTTTACAAAAGACAAAAAGGATGGAAAGTGATATTGAGGACAAATGGAAAAATATAAATTGGTTAATTAAAACATTTCCATGAAAACACCTTTTGTTTGAAATATTTCATTACGAGAGAAAAAACGGCTACACTTTATTTTGTGGTGTCAGTGTTACAGTGTAATTATACATTAAAGTAATGAGTAATAACAATTAACTACATGTACTTACTATAAGGTTAGGGTTTGGTTTAGGGTTAGTCACATGTAATTATGCATAATTTATATGTGTAACAAGAACACTGTAAGTGTAAAATAAAGTGTTACCGAAAAAACTCTTGTTTTTTTAGGGTAGAAATTAGTTCAGCGCATTAATTTAAATCTCTAATAGTTTAATATTTTAGCCAATATATGAGTTAAAGCTTTAAACTGATGTTTTTTCAGTAAAATCCTTTACATGGGAAATGAATGTATAATGAAACTAGAGGGCGCCGTTACTCTATATTTGCTCTTTACATTGAGACTTTCTTCATGTAAATGTATGTTTGTAATGTATCTGGAGGAATGCATTTTGTAAATTCAAGATAGGTGGCCCGAAAACAAACATTCATATTAATAAATGTTGTTTTAAGGAGACTTTTTAAAGATATTTAACAGGAAAAAAAATACTTAAAAGGTTTTAGTAGCCTAGAACATTTTTTGTTGGTGTTAAATCTGTCATTTTATTTATTTATTTATAAATATATATATTTGTTTTTGTATAAATAAAAAGACTAAGACATTCGCAAAGACCCGCCTCCTTTAGTTACTGTTGCTATGTCCAACAAGTCATGCCACACATCATGTTTTAATACATCACGGAGCAAAGAGGACACTGACAACATATTGACAGACAAGACAGAGAAGGTTACTTATGATATGAAACAGTCTCAAGTTTCAAATTTTGTGATTTTTAAAGAAATTTAAACAAATACCATTTTGTGTCGTGACAGCAGGGGCGGATCTACCGGGTTGGCAACTGCCACCCTAAGAAATAGCTTTGCCACCCCAAAATAATCACAGAATAAAATATAAATGTAAGCAGTGTAGTCAAAGCTTCAATGTGATGACCTAAAAAAGACAGAATAATGCAAAATAATGGCAAGAAAAAACATCTTTCAATAAACTGTGCATGATGGTTGCACGCAGCGCACCCAGTGTAGTCATCTTCATTAACAAATGACTCTTATGAACCGGTTCTTTGGGAGTCAAAAACACAGCGCAGCCAAGTTCACTTACGAATTGTTTTTCCATTGGGAAATTACTGCTTCTCGGCTAAATCAGAAGTCCTGTGAGAAATGTGATCCTATCCGAATATGTCTGAGATTCATTTTCGTAACTGTTTGGCGAGCTGATTCACCGCCCGCTCCACTTTCATCGTGGATAAAGGTCTATTTGTGATTGTCAACTTTCTTTGTAGCCATTTGTTATGTGTACTGTATTTCTGCAGAGCTGAGAAATGACTGCTTAGGGATATAGTCTTGAAGACCAATACTGCTATAGTAATGTATATACTGTAATGAAATGTGGCCAAATGTGCACAGGATGCTGAATTCCCTTTTACTGCAATTGACAGTATACTGTATTGTGGTGCATACCAAGTTCATACTTATTTTTGATATTGATTGATATATCCTAATTATTGTTGATGTATTTCATTTTTCCAGGAGCTCATTGCTTCTACCCTAAAATTAAATGCTAACAGTATTTGTAAATTAATTGCACAAATTATTACATTATTAGCTAACTGCATTCTTCTAATATTGTAATGTTGACATGCATTCTTTGAAATGTATTGTGAAAAGCGCTATACAAATAAATGTGAATTGAATTGAAAATTGAATTTTTCTCATGCTTAATTTATAATAGTAAAATGAAAAAAACTGTATCTGCATCTGTAAATGTATTTTTGTATTTTTTTTTTTTATTTCAAAGTGTTTTTATTGTTTTAAATGTACATAACACAAACCAACCAACATACATTCTCTTATGTCATACAAGGCATCCCCATCCACAAACCTCATACTTTGTATACATTATCTCACATATCTCCTTTCGTCGCAGATTTGCATCCAAGGTTCGTACAAGTACTGAGAATGCACACAGAACACACACACACACACAAAAAAAAAGAGAAGAGGAGATGAGAACCAAATTTTTTTTAATCTAAAGAATTAGCATCAAATGCATTTTCATAATAATCCAAGAAAGGTTGCCATACATTCTGAAACCTTTCTGCTGAGTTTTGGACTGTAGTTCTTAATTTTTCAAGCAAAATCAAGTAGTTCTTATTTTTTCAAGCTGGAGGAAGGACACCCAACGCAAGTGTTTTGGGGGTAAGGGAGATTTCCAATTTGTAAGAATTAGTCGGCGAGCTAACAGTGTACAGAATGCTATTAATTGAGATTGGCCTCTTGAGACCCCAACTCTACTGTGTACCACCCCAAATATTGCAATGATAGGGTCTGGATCAATATTCTTTTTACAAATGTAGGTGAATGTATTAAATATCTCAGACCAGAATGCGCCTATGCTTGGGCATGACCAGAACATGTGAGCCAGAGAAGCAGGGGCTTGGTGACAACACATACAGTTGGGATCCACATTAGGATACATTTTGGCCAATTTGGTCCTAGAGAGGTGCAGGCGATTAAATACTTTGAATTGTATCAACCTGTGCCTGACACAAAAATACAAACTGCGGATGGAGAATTTAAGCTTGACCCCAAAGACATTAATGAGCAATTCAGATTATTTTATTTATCCTTATACTCTTCAGACAATCCTTGTGATCATGTATTTCTTGACAATGTAACTATAGCTGAGGAGGACAAGGCCATCCTTGATCAGCCGATACTTGAAACTGAGATTAGTCAAGCAATTACATCAATGAAAAATAGTAAACATAATTTTTCAAGTTCAAGTCCACCAAGGTTAACCCCAACTGCTTTGTCAGACAAAATGGTGGATTCTGCGTTATGATTGGTTAGATCGCCTGTCAATCAAACTCCCGGCGAAGGGTCAATTGGTGCAGGATGAGGAGGAGTGGACGGAGTCTAGAGCAATTAACCAACCATTGAGAGAGTGATCGAACAGGTCCCTCACTGACATAACAGCTCATTTAATGTATAACAATAAAATAATTTTAAGTTATTCATATTGCACATATAAGCTCATTGACTGTTGAACAAGTAGGAAATTAAGGTATTTGTCCTTCAAATGCTCTTGTGTGTAGGACTACTTTCTTCAAATTCCAAAACATCATTTCAGAGTAAAGGAAGCTTGAGTCCAGTGTTGCCAAATCCACGGTTTTCCCACGGAATTGGGCCACTTTTACACTGTTTCTGTGGGTTGTTTTTCATGTCCGCGGGTTGAATCGACCCCAAATAACGTGACATTTAGCCCTTGAATGAGAAGACAAACAAGGCAATGAAACAAAGCATAACAATAAAAATAAACCATAAACCGTGAACATGAAACAACACCAAAACAAGACATGACAGAATCCCCCCTTCTAAGGGCGGCTCCTGATGCCCAACATAAATCAAAAAACTACAGTCCAGGAGGGTGGTCTTAGGGGAGGGATGGTGGGCCAGGCCCGTGCAGGGGAATCGGAGGACCTGGGCTTGGTAGAGGTGGGCCTGGGCCGTGGGGCATGAGAAGACCTGGGCGTGGCAGAGGTGGGCCTGGGCCATGGAGTATGGGAGGACCTGGACCATGGAGTGTGGGAGGACCTGAGCCATGGAGTGTGGGAGGACCTGAGCCATGGAGTGTGGGAGGACCTGAGCCATGGAGCGTGGGAGGACCTGAGCCATGGAGTGTGGGAGGACCTGAGCCATGGAGCGTGGGAGGACCTGAGCCATGGAGTGTGGGAGGACCTGAGCCATGGAGTGTGGGAGGACCTGAGCCATGGAGCGTGGGAGGACCTGGGCCATGGAGCGTGGGAGGACCTGGGCCATGGAGTGTGGGAGGACCTGAGCCATGGAGTGTGGGAGGACCTGAGCCATGGAGCGTGGGAGGACCTGAGCCATGGAGTGTGGGAGGACCTGGGCCATGGAGTGTGGGAGGACCTGAGCCATGGAGCGTGGGAGGACCTGGACCATGGAGTGTGGGAGGACCTGAGCCATGGAGTGTGGGAGAACCTGGACCATGGAGCGTGGGAGGACCTGGACCATGGAGCATGGGAGGACCTGGACCATAGAGTGTGGGAGGACCTGAGCCATGGAGTGTGGGAGGACCTGAGCCATGGAGAATGGGAGGACCTGGACCATGGAGTGTGGGAGGACCTGAGCCATGGAGTGTGGGAGGACCTGAGCCATGGAGTGTGGGAGGACCTGAGCCATGGAGCGTGGGAGGACCTGAGCCATGGAGTGTGGGAGGACCTGAGCCATGGAGTGTGGGAGGACCTGAGCCATGGAGCGTGGGAGGACCTGGGCCATGGAGCGTGGGAGGAGCTGGGCCATGGAGTGTGGGAGGACCTGAGCCATGGAGTGTGGGAGGACCTGAGCCATGGAGCGTGGGAGGACCTGAGCCATGGAGTGTGGGAGGACCTGGGCCATGGAGTGTGGGAGGACCTGAGCCATGGAGCGTGGGAGGACCTGGACCATGGAGTGTGGGAGGACCTGAGCCATGGAGTGTGGGAGAACCTGGACCATGGAGCGTGGGAGGACCTGAGCCATGGAGCATGGGAGGACCTGGACCATGGAGTGTGGGAGGACCTGAGCCATGGAGTGTGGGAGAACCTGGACCATGGAGCGTGGGAGGACCTGGACCATGGAGCATGGGAGGACCTGGACCATGGAGTGTGGGAGGACCTGGACCATGGAGTGTGGGAGGACCTGAGCCATGGAGTGTGGGAGGACCTGGACCATGGAGTGTGGGAGGACCTGGACCATGGAGTGTGGGAGGACCTGAGCCATGGAGTGTGGGAGGACCTGAGCCATGGAGCATGGGAGGACCTGGACCATGGTGTGTGGGAGGACCTGAGCCATGGAGTGTGGGAGAACCTGGACCATGGAGCGTGGGAGGACCTGAGCCATGGAGCATGGGAGGACCTGGACCATGGAGCATGGGAGGACCTGGACCATGGAGTGTGGGAGGACCTGAGCCATGGAGTGTGGGAGGACCTGGACCATGGAGCGTGGGAGGACCTGGACCATGGAGTGTGGGAGGACCTGGACCATGGAGTGTGGGAGGACCTGGACCATGGAGTGTGGGGTCCCAGTGCACTGGTGGAACTGGGCTATGGTTTAGAGGTGTACCAAGCTCCTGCGGCCTATATAGGTTATGTCTTTCTTTACATATAAAAAAGGTAATTTTGTGGCAAAAAAATGGAAATAGTTTGGTGGTTTTGATCCTATCGTTTACTATATTCATTTACTTGGTCAGTATAGTTGTGGGTTTTGCTTCCTTTGCTGTCGTCGGCAGTAAGGACTGAAAACATGTGGCGAAGTGATATCTGGACATGTGATGCGGTCAAGACCTGCCTGGAACTACTTTAGCCGTGAGTTTTCCTGGAAATATTTACACACCTTAGAACGTTCGTCAATCAGATTCAAGCATTCAACAGCCCTGTAGTATACTACTTACTAATCCACTAATACTTAATAATACTTAATAATACACGTCTGTTATTGTGAGAGGATTGAATTGTGCTGAATATTAGTGATGCGTATGTTTGAGCACATGGATATCAAAGCGACACCAACTATACTGAACCTCTTTCAGAACACAAATTTGCATCTTCAGAATGAAACTGAAGTCCATGCGTCAGAGATTTGCATGCTTATTTGATTTAATATTTCAAGGCAAATCATGCACACGGATGTGTATATTTGCTTAATAAAAATATACATGTTAAAACACTGATGCTCTGTTATATATCTAAATACCTCTCATGTCATTCCTCATCATTCTCAACTCACCTTTATTTCATTGTTTTAAAGCAGTTTTATACAATGATCAATGATGCAAATAGAATTCAATTATGTTGTAAAGCAGCTCTAAAAAGACAATAGTGTCATTATTCATCATGATGACGTTTCAGTGCCCCCCAAAAACATCTGTTCACATCAAATAAGCTGTAAAATTTCTGAATATCATTCATTAGATGACAAAACAAGTGTCATTTATTGTGAAAGAATGCAGAATTTCATTCTTTCAAAGAATTCACTGGCTATTATTAAATGTATTAATTTGTATTTATTTCCTATACTTACATAACTGGACCTGACTGTAAAAGAAGACTGAAATTCACAATTAAAGCCCAAATAAACATGATTTGCATGTATGCAAATGAACCGTATGTCAGTGTTCCAGTGTCTCTGAGCGGCGGATCATAACTGTACAGCTTCATATGTGAACGGATGAAACTCTCTTTCTCCTCTTGGACATCTCAGGAATGTAATAAGAAAATGCTATAAAATTTATTTCTAATATCTGTGGAAAACAAAATCAAACTCTTGTGTCTCCATCAGGCTGTTTTTGGGAATTATGTCTCGACAAAAGCAGAATTTGCTGTGGCTGATGATCGTCTGTTGTGCTTCAAGCCAGATAAGTATGTTGCCTACATGGATCAACTTTAAAAGGAAGTCTATAATGCTGATGGATATGTTGTTTGGTGCGCATATCCTCATAATATTGTGTCTGTTTGTGCAGCCTGCTCGAAAATAATGATCATTGGAGACAATTTGACATACTTAAATAGATCAACTTGCACAGGTAGATGTGAAATATACTGTATATTTATTTTCTGAAAGTGCTTGTGATGACTGACAAATTCATAGAGATAACGTCTTTTTATTCCAGCTGTAAACCTGACATGTCCACCAGCTGCTGAAACACTGATAGGGAATTTTTGCATAATGAATGTCAAACCAAACACCACTTCCCAGGGTAACAGTGCTGTTTTTTTATTATTTATATACTATTATAATCTTTTTTGAATAATTATTTATAATAATATTAATATTTTTAATTTTAGTTAAAGTTTAAATAATTGTATGTTATTTTGTCACTTTTATTAGTTTTAGTTATTTATATTAATACATTTATATTTTCAGTGGATGAAAACAATCGTTTTAGTTATTGATAACAACACTGCTGCATATATCTTATGTAAAAAACATTCTCAACTAAAAATTGTCTCAACAAATGTAAAATGTTAAAATGTTTCCAGGACAATGCAAAACCTCAAACAAAACATACTTTTTCAACATAAACAACTGGGAGAAATATGAAGTCAGAATGAAAGAGATGGTTAAAGACATAAAAATGTGGTTTTTACAAAATGAATCTGAATGTCTGCCATCATCAGTCCTGAATTCAAGAGGTGAGTATTGTCACAAGACCGCACGAGTACAAGTACACATTTGCGATCACTCATGAAAACACTGCTGTCAGTCATTATGACGCCATCGCTGTTGGTGATATTTTGGATTCTGAACGTTCTGTCAATCAACGCAAAGCAAATATAGAACAAACACAAGACTGAAATTATATACAAATCAGACTATTTGAATGGAGTCTGTATATAGTTCTTGAGAAACAGCAGATCATGGTACAGTACAACCACAGACTATTTTAGGCTATTGATATTTAGCAAGTGTTGTATTAATTCCATCTTTTCTCTTCTTGATCAAGATCATTTTGTGACCAACACCGTAACAACTAGCACCACCACCAGCTGCAATGCAAATAACCAAAGACCACTAGGTAAGATTTTGCCCTCTTCTATAGTGTAGGCCTATACATCAGGCTGGTTAGTCTGGTTCACGTATTTACATGGTCATTTCACCAGGAAAGTCCAATACAAGGCCTTTTTATCAACACATCACCATATATATTTAGATATATTAGCATAAATATCAAGATAAGGACTATATGAAGATTATGCTGTATAAAGAACTGAAGGAATTTTGTGAAAAGTATCTATACGACACGATATATAGCCAAATTAATACAAATATTTTTTTAAATAACATAAAAATAGGGACATTCGAAATTTCTAAACGTGAACATGTTTTAAGACAGTTATATTAAAAGATCAAATTCAGTATATATGACCAGTGATGGCAAAATTAGTTATTTTATTCTCAAATTTGTTAGAATCTGACAAAAAATGACTTAGCTACACCTGTTTGAAGTCGATAGAGTCAGCAAAGTCAATTTTGAGAAAAATCGAGTTAAAGTTTTCTGAATGTTCCAAAACAAAATCACCTTAAAATCCCTGTTAATAACACCGAATTTGGCACAAGCCAAGTCAAAACCCATATCTATAGGAACATATACGTATATATACATTACAGTCCAAAAGTTTGGAACCACTAAGATTTTTAATGTTTTTAAAAGAAGTTTCGTCTGCTCACCAAGGCTACATTTATTTACTTAAAAATACAGTTAAAAACAGTAATATTGTGAAATATTATTACAATTTAAAATAACTGTTTTTTATATGAATATATTTCACAAAGTAATTTATTCCTGTGATGCAAAGCTGAATTTTCAGCATCGTTACTCCAGTCTTCAGTGTCACATGATCCTTCAGAAATCATTCTAATATGCTGATTTGCTGCTCAAGAAACATTTAATGTGTACAATTGTACAAAATATTTGTGTACAATATTTTTTTCAGGATTATTTGATGAACAGAAAGTTCAAAAGAACAGTGTTTATCTGAAATCTAATCTTTTGTAACATTATAAATGTCTTTACTGCCACTTTTGATTGATTTAATGCATCCTTGTTGAATAAAAGTATTCATTTCTTTAATTTCTTTTCAAAAAAATAAAAATAAAAATTCTTCCAGACCCCAAACGTTTGAACGGTAGTGTATAATGCTACAGAAGCTTTGTATTTCAGATAAATGCTGTTCTTTTGAACTTTCTATTCATCAAGGAATCCTGAAAAAAAAAGTACACAACTGTTTTCAACATTGAAAATAATCATAAATGTTTCTTGAGCAGCAAATCAGCATATTAGAATGATTTCTGAAGGATCATGTGACACTGAAGACTGGAGTAATGATGCTGAAAATTCAGCTTTGCATCACAGGAATAAATTACTTTGTCAAATATATTTAAATAGTACACAGTTATTTTAAATTGTAATAATATTTCACAATATTACTGTTTTTTACTGTATTTTTAATTAAATAAATGTAGCCTTGGTGAGCAGACGAAACTTCTTTTAAAAACATTAAAAATCTTAGTGGTTCCAAACTTTTGGACTGTAATATATATATATATATATATATATATATATATATATATTTTTTTTTTTTTTTTTTTATAAAAACTCTGACAAATGTATAAAAGAAAAGTTTTCCCATGTTTTCACTGAACAACTTGATTGTATTTTGTAAACAAATTTTGATTTTGATGGCTGCAACACACTGGATGGTCCCTTTCATTTTTGGGACTGAGAACTGACTAACTCTTATGTTAGTTTTTTCCAAAAACAAGCTGAACCGTGGACTCAACTGACCACAGCACACATTTCCACTGTCTTTTAGACCATCTGAGATGAGCTCGGGCCCAGAGAACTCAGCAGCATTCCTGCATTGAACAGATATGTAACTTTCTCCTAAACCTCACCTATTACCAATTCACCTGCTAATTGTTTCAAAAGAGTTTAACCTGGATATTCTATAATCTTTTCACTTTTATTTTGCCTCTGTCCCAACATTTTTAGAATGTGTTGCAGCCATCAAAATCTATTTTTTTAAATATAATATTTACAAAATAAAATTAAGTTGGAACACACTGGAAAAGTTTTCTTTGTACTTTTGTCAGTAAAAAAAAGGTTCAAGATTATGGATTTTATTGCATTTTACAAAATGTCCCAACTTTCTGGAAATGGGGTTGTATAATGTTACACATCAGATGTTTTTCCCCAACTGTTAACCAGTCGTTCACTAAAGACATAACAGATAATGTTTGCATGAATACTCGCCAAGACAGATTTTTTGAAATACTGTGTGTATGTGTGTATATCGGGATTGCATGCTTCAGATCTGTCAGTCGATGTGAGTAAGATCATTCTGTTTACATTAGCATGACTTTGAAAATCACATTTCATTGGTTCAGACTCATGCCATCGAGAATTGGCTATGAATATTCAAAAAGTTGTTCTGCTGCACTTTAAAATGATACCAAACTTGTTCTGAGAGGAAGCACCAGTTGTCTAGAAGCGAGCAAAGAAAAACAGCATTTTTCAGGGTGAAAGGAAAGTTACTCCTCTCAGAAAATGCACAAATAAAGATACTTTTAGATGTTTAATTGCTATTTGGAGCATATGGATCGCTATATGAAGGCTTAATGAATGCATTTTTGTGAAAACCTGAAATTGACCAAAATTGACATTTTTCATTTGTTTTGCCTGTAGCACGAAATTAGCCCGTGGATATACACACTCATTCAAAATTCACTTTTATATTATTTTTGAACATAATTATGTGTCCGCAGTGTGTGCACACAACTTAAATTTATATAATTTAATATAGTTAATAACTATCACACGAAGAGTGACGTTTTTCTACAGATATCAGCATGATAACAGATGTGATGTTGATTTTATACAAGTTTAATAAACAAGAAGTTAATATTAAGTGACTTACATTTTAGACACCATATTGCATGTTTTTGCTCTATTTTGCCAATGAAAATAGTTCAAAACAAAGTCACAGCAAACATTCAGTGGTGTTTCCTTACTGAATGAATCAACTTTTTGAACAAATCAGTTGAATGAATGATTCACTGACCCTCTAATTAAGATCAATGCTTCGTTCCTGAATGAATCAGCTGTTTGATTGAATCAGTTGAAGCTCAATGACTCCCTTATTAATGGTGACTTGCTGCCACCTAGTGGCAGTATTAATTTCACATTTAATGTATCTTTTCATGCTTTAAATAATTTCAAATATAAATATTCAACATTTTATGTTTAAAACATCAAAACATTATTTATGCATTTGTAACTGCATGTCTTATTATTATAAATAAATGTGATTACATTTGAAAATTTGACACAAAAGATGATGCATGCATATAATCAGGTTTTAAAAAATGAATTTATAAAGATAAAATGCCCATAAACATTAAAAATCAATTGAAACATATTGGAAAGAATAATTTCAGGCACTGCTGTGAACTGACCACCACACAAAATATGAAGAATATCAAAATCTTTAGGAGTTACCAGCACAATAACACACTCAAAATATCGTCCAAATATCGTTAGAGTAAATCCCAGAAAAAAAAAAAAAAAAAAAAATATATATATATATATATATATATATATATATGTGTCAATATCGCACACTCCTACTTAGTAAAGCTACTCAAGTAATTCAATCAAGAGCAGTGAGTAATTTCCGACCCCGAGCCTGAAAGGTTTTGTGAACCCAGATAATAGCCGTGATGAGCAGTCGAGACTGTTAGCACTACTGGTTGTCTAGTAACATTTGTGATTGACATTCACAAACGTTTTATTTCTGTTGGCCTCTTTTTACCTTCTGTGCTGTTCACAATATGCAAAGCAGAAGTCTTCAAATCATAACACTGTGTCTGACACAATTATGAATTATGTGTTGTCATAATTTATTGAGGTTGTCTGAAAATCCTTCCTGTTGATCCTGGAGAGAGATGTACAAACCCTACATATGACAGTGATACATGCAGCGGTAAGTCTGTTTCACACACGCATCAAAGTTTGATTTCTAAATCAAAATGAATATAGTGCACCATGCAAGCTGACAGCATATGTCTTTTCTTCTATGAAAATCATTAAGTTATAAGATTAGGGTAACATTAAGGTCTTTTTAAACATAAAATGCACTTGCTTTGACAAGCTTGAGTAATTTATTCATGAGGAGTTGATATTGTTTAGTGCAATTATGGCAAGAATACATTCTATAAAGAACTTTAAAGGGTTCAGTCTAGGGATTCATATACAGAAGTGTTAGGGGTTCCCATCATGAGATCATTGTAAGGATTTAGTTTGAATTAATTTAGTTTAATTCATTTTTAAATGTAATTATTTTTTTTTATGAATTTAGCAGCTCATAAACATACTTTATCGCAAGAAAAATTGATATAACCCATTAAACATGAAAATAATTTAAATCCATTCCTTATTTTTTTCTTTGCGTTGAAGGGCAAGAAGGAAGCAAATATGTTCTGCATTTTAATGGGAGTGAATGGATGTGTGTCATCTGTGTTAATGAAAGTTCAACTACTATCAGACCGCCATTATCCACCACCATGAACAATCCAGATCCCACTGTTCCACCACCCGAGATAACTTACAATGTAAAGGCAGATAATGTAACAGACGGCAGTGGACATATTGAACCCTCAAAAGCATCGTAAGTGTGCCGTTACCAGTGGCTATAAAGTCTAAAACTGTAGTACAGAATACCAAGTGATTCAATCAATTTTGCAGAGAGACTATGGAGAAAATGGATTCCCTGGTGGATCAGATGGAAAAAGACAATAAAAGCAATGCAGCGATTGTGATGGGGGATATTATTGGTGTTCTCCAAAGACAAGCCAAGAACACAGAAAGCAAAAACATTAAAATATGCTACTCTTCAAATCAGAACATGATCAACGTAAGGCCTGAGAAGCATTAAAGCATGTCCAGTTAGGATTCTTGATTTATCAGTGCTAATTCTTATTTTAATTCCACAGGTTGTTGAGAAAAACCTGAACGCGAACTTTCCCTGGTCTGTAAACGTTCCTACTGAGGCCTTTGACAAATCACGTCTTGAAAACAATGGAACTGCATTTGTTGGAGTTTTACGGTTCTTAAATATGGGAAATAAGGTATTGTGTGCATTGAGGGACAAATGTTTCTCGATCTGTTCTATTCACATGTTTATATTTGATTATTGATGACTGCTTTTTAATTCTTGTATGGTTTCTCATTCAGAATGATATTGTTTTGAACAATGAGGTTTATGGAATAACGATGGGCGCCAACATCTCCAACCTTACCAACAAAATAGAAATGTTCATTAAAAAGGAAAATCTGGTAATGAAGGTTTTGCTGCAAAACATTTTTTGTTATAATAATCAGACACTGTGAAAACAAAATAAAAATCAAACATGTTCTTACAGGTCGGTGAGGCGTCCTGCAATTCTTGGGATGGAAAAGGTAAATTCACTTATGGATGTATTGATCAGTTCCCATCAAGTTAGTTTATATAACTAATTTAATTTACTGCTCTGTTTTCTTCAAAGGAAATCTTACATGGACGACGTCCGGCTGTGAGACAGAAAAAATCAATAACACCATAAAGTGCTCGTGTTCACATCTGACGTTCTTTGCAGTGCTGATGGTGAGAAGCTTCTCAGAGTTTCATTTAAAGACCCCATGAAATCAATATCAGAGTCTTTTAGCTAGTGAACTTGTAAAAGATGACTAAAGAAACTTAAAGGGTTAGTTCCAGTGCTGCCAATTTATCAATTTTGTCTCTAAATTTAGCGACTTCCCTGCCCCTTTTGAGAGTTTTTGCCTAGCAACAAATCTAGCAATTTCTTGGACAAATCTTATCTCAATTCCATGACTTGCCCACTGATCTATATTTAATTAATATAGATCAGTGGACTCGCCGGTATGGCGTCATCTAGTGACCAGTTTTATCTGCCTTCAGCTGAAAGACATTGGAACACCAGTCACGAATTAGAAGTCTAAAACAAGAATTTTTAAAGAGAAAATGTCGAGGTTGTTGCACATCCCTATATGTTTGAACCGTGTGAGGCGTCTAAATTTACGCTACACCTACATCTTATGTCATGAACTTGACTCTCTCATGAACAAATGGACAGATGTTACCGGAAGCTAGTAATTATAGTTTACAAAAATGCATCACTTTGCTTCAGAAGGCTTTTTTTAACCTCCTGGATCTGTATGGATTACTTTTATGATGGATAGATGCACCTTTACTATTAACTCACATTATAAAGCTTGGAAGAGCCAGGATATTTTTTAAAATTTAACTCTGATTATGTTTGACTGAAAGAAGAATGTCATGTACACCTAGGACAGCTTCAGGGTGGGTAAATTATGGGATAGTTTTCATTTTATCATTTAAAGTCTCTCTCTCTTCTGGGAAAATCTCATATACTGACAACAAAAATGTTTCCAGAATAATAATAACATTCCTCTAATAATACCACCTACTTGTTTTAATTAAAGAAGCAGAAAATACAGTCTAAAAAAAACCTTATAAAGAATATAAAAGAGCATCAACAGAAAAGTACACATGTAACAAACAAGAGGAAAAACAATGAATAAAATAAATGAAAATAAATACCAATTTCTGGCATTATCATTCTGATAGGTCCCTAACTCAATGCCAAACTAAAACTAAAAACCAAAAAGCAAACTAAACCTCAAATGATCTGTCACATTATTTATTTTTTACTTAAACAAAAAGATTTGAGATGTGAGTCTACTGTAGTAAACAAAAGTGAAAGATGGAAGTGTTGTTTATAGATACAAATAAATAAATAAATCGAGAATACATTCTTTAGACTTGCTGAAAGTATTAGTATGGTAGCAAGTTTGATCTTTTAATTTAAAAAGATTGGGCAAAAATAAGGGGGATTAACTACTGTATATGTGAGTATAGGTTAAACCAAAACATTTGAATTTTGTTTATATATTATCTAATTTTAAGGTATGCTATGTAACTTTTTGTTTAAAATTAACAATTTAAATAATGAGTCAATGCATAATCGATCCTTCTTCCAAAACATGTTTTGTCTTACCCTGATTCTCTATTCTCTTCCACAAAATGCATGCAGTTTTGTTTTTTTAACTGGCCAAAAGTTACATAGTGTACCTAAAAATGATCAAACTTCATTGTTTTCATTCTGTTTTTATAAGCTGGGATTGGATTATGCCATTTAGAATTTCCATAAAGAAATCTAACTAGAGCTATAAAATGAAGAAGGTGTAGCTCAGATCATTTAATCTTGGGAGTATTTGATGAGCAATTACTTTATTTTCAGACTTTTGAAATCTGACATTGGTATTGTGGGAAAGTTGAACACATATTCCTTCATCATTTTGGAGCCTGTGTGTCTTGATTTCTTTTGAAGTATAACATGATGACTTGTGGAAATGATCATCCAGCTGATCTGTGTGTTTCTGTTGTGTTTCTCTGATCTCTCAGTCTCCTCCAGATGCAAATGCAAACATCACACCACAGTATGTGAAATCATTGAGCTTCATCACTTCTATCGGCTGTGGCATCTCCATGTTTTTTCTGTCCGTCGCTCTGTTCATGCATTTCCTGTTACGGTAGAGTATCTTAAACTATAACTTAACTTAAACATTCAAAGTTCTTTGACCAGTTGCTTTTGTTCATCTTTTGGAAGAAAACGTCTGCTAAATGCATGTTACAAATGCAGGTTGTTTTTATATTTGAACAGGAAAGCCAAATCAAATCAGGCCACAAAGATCTTGATCAACATGTTTGTGGCTTTGTTTCTCCTGAATTTATCTTTTTTGTCAAACGAGAGCGTCGCCAACACAGAAGTCAAGGCTGCGTGTGTCTTCATAGCGCTGCTCATGCATTACTCCATGCTGACTACTTTCACCTGGTTCTTCATTCAAGCTCTTCATATGTACTTATGGCTCATCAGACAGAATATCACCATCACAAACTACGTGAGGAAGATCACCGTGTTCGGCTGGAGTGAGTTATATGAACAAGTGTTCACTTGAAACTAACATTGTTTAAAACAAAATCCAGCAGATTATAAAGTCGAGTACACCCATATTTTCAACTTTCAATGTGTTTTTCCGTTTTCTTGAGCTGTTCCTTTAAAAGAATCTGAAAACTTAACATACCGCCCTCTCAAATTATTCAGATTAGAGTTTTAAGTAGACTTAAATGCTCCCCCCTAGATAGGCACCACCTTAGCGTTGATGCGAGGTAAACAGATTACGTGGGCAGTCCGAGATGCCTCCCTCTATCGAGTTTACCTCCCTCCCCGATTATTGTTGGGGTTTGAAGTAGGGATATGCCCCTTTGGACAGATGCTCTCGGGCCAGAATATGTTCTGTTTGAGGCACTTGCTTTAGGGAACAGAGACACTGTGCAACTTTCTGTACAAGTCACATAGGATGCACTTAGGTGTTGACACGCTTTTTGACTCTGCCTAGTTCTGCAGATTCACTTAATATTTTGCTCACTTTGTTTGTGCATATTCAACCTAGTGGGCAGGCATTTCCTCAGCATGGTGTAGTAGGTATTGTGATTCCCATAGCATCAACACCAAGATGCAGCGTCAAAGTTCCACTTCAAAAGGCAACATGTTGTGTTGAGAATGCAACCCGGTTCCCTGAGGAGGGGAACGAGGCACCTAGTCTTTGTTGCCATACTTCAGGGCATATCTGCACGCCTCCTTCAGACAAAAGAGTTGATGACGCTCCGTGTGTGACATCATTGACTGCTGTCTGCCAATAGATTTGTGTGTTTACACATGCCCCAGACAGTGGTCAAGCCGAGCATCAACACCAAGATGCAGCATCTCGTTTCTGGGTTGGGTTTGCAACCCAAGATGCTTATATAGTTTATTACTTTTTTTTTTTTTTTATTAAAGTTTTAGTTAATTTAGTACAAGTTAAACTAAATGAAAATGAGAAATGTTGCCTTGTTAGATTTTTTTTTTTTTAAAACCTCAGTTAAAATTCATTTTATTTCCTCTTACACATTTTTTATGGTTTTGTTTAGTTACCTATATTAACCCTGGTCTCCGTGTGTTTTCAGCATTTTCAGCTCCGATAGTCATAGCTGTTGTTTCATTAGGAGGATATAAATCATTGAATATAACCACAACGTCTGGAAAAACCCCAAAAATGTAAGTTGTTCTGATGAATTAAAGAGGACTTGTTCTGCTTTTTCCCATATTCATCTGTCTTTAGTATGTAATGTTGCTGTTTGAGCATGAAAAGGCTTCCAAAGTCCCCCCAGCGGGAGTTATTCTCTATATCAGTGTCACTGGCTATGTTTACATGCACCCAAATAATCCATTTGTAATCAGATTGATGGCTCAATCGGATTGAAAAACGTTCATGTAAACACCTTAATTGATCGGATTGGAAGGGGTGGTCTATTCTTTCTCGTGCGCAAAAGTTTTAATCGGAATGTATATAAAACACATATAAACGGATTTTTAAATCAGATTACAATGTTTAGAGTACATGTAAATGTTATGATATAGACACGGAGGCAGAGATAAAAGCAATCCAGGTGAGTTTATTGGAACAATATGTGGAACACAGAGTGGTAATGGCTGTTATCAGGTTCTTGAGAGATGAATATAAAGTAATACTGTCCTTGTGTGGTTTGTGGATCCAGGAGTTGAGCTGAGATGGAGGGAGACGTTGGAGACACTCACACACACAGATGGGTAAGCACACGAAGGGACCAGGAGACGAAGGAGATGAAGGAGATCGCTGGAGCAGGTAAGTATGTTGAAGGGGAGTCCTTAAGGTAAGCATATACATGGCGTAGTGCAAACGAGACCGGACAGTGAGTGTGTGTGAGAGTGGTGGCTTTGTAGTGCTGGTGATTGCAGAGTGAATGAGGTGCAGGTGGCGGTGATTAATAAGCTGGTGATTGAGTGCGTGGGTACTGTGGTGAGGTGGAGCCTGGCGTGTTCAGTGACAGTACCCCCTCCCACGGCCCGCTCCTGAGGGCCGCGGACCCCGACGTCGTGGTGGTCTTCCCCTGGGTCGTGGGGCAGGTCTGTCTGGATGGTTGGTATGGAAGTTCTGTAACAGAAGAGGATCAAGGATATCGTTCCTGGGAATCCATGAGCGTTCCTCGGGACCATAGTCCTCCCAGTCCACGAGGTATTCGAGTTTACCACCACGGCGCCGGGAATCCAAGATCTCGTGGACCACGTAGGCTGTGCCGTCCTCTAGGAGAAGTGGAAGGGGGGCTCGGCGGCTGCCACGTCAGGCTCTGTGGAGGGAACAACAGAAGGGTGGTGAGGTTTAAGTAGAGACACGTGAAATGTAGGATGGATTCTACTATACTGTGCCGGGAGTTGGAGACGATAGGTGACGGGGTTGATCTGCCGAAGGATGGTGAACGGGCCAATGAAGCGGGGACTCAGCTTTTGCAGGGCAGACGCATCCTGATGTCCCGGGTGGACAGCCAGACCTTCTGCCCCGGCTGGTAGACAGGAGCCTCGGAGCGTCGAAGGTCGGCTGCCATCTTGCGTCTGCGCAGGGCCCTCTGCAGCTGGTGGTGAGCTGAGTCCCACACCCTCTCGCTCTCCCGGAACCAGTAGTCGACTGCCGGAACGTTGGAGGGTTCCCCGTCCCAGGGGAACATCGGGGGTTGGTAGCCGAGTACGCACTGAAGGGTGTTAGTCCCGTTGAGGCTTGGCGGAGAGAGTTTTGTGCGTACTCGGCCCAACCCAGGTACTGGTTCCAGGAGTTCTGGTGGCCGTGACAGAAGGTACGCAGGAAGCGGCCGATCTCCTGGATCTTCCGTTCCGTCTGCCCGTTCGACTGAGGATGGTATCCAGACGATAGGCTGACGGTCACACCCAGGAGGGAGAAGAAGGCTTTCCAGACGTGTGAGACAAACTGGGGTCCTCTGTCGGAGACGATGTCTTCAGGTAATCCATAATAGCGAAAAACATGATTAAACATTAGTTCTGCGGTGGCCATGGCGGTAGGTAGACCCTCCAGGGGTATCAGACGGCAGGACTTTGAGAAGCGGTCTACCACCACCAGGATGCATGTGTGACCGTCAGACTCGGGGAGATCGGTGACGAAGTCCACTCCCAGGTGTGACCAGGGTCTCTCAGGAACGGGCAGAGGAAAGAGCTTGCCGGTGGGAAGATGGCGTGGGCTCTTGGAGATGGCACACTCCCTGCAGCCCTGCACGTACCTCCTGACGTCGTTGGCCATGTTGGGCCACCAGAAGCGTTGTTTGAGCAACGAGAGGGTCTCCTTGACCCCCCGGGTGACCAGTGCCAAGTGAAGAGTGAACGTTGTGCAGGAGTGGAGTGCGACGTGTCCGTGTGATGTACTGCAAGCCCGGTGGGCAACCCGGCGGAGTGCGTGTGGAGGCATTGGCGGAGGGAATGGTTTCTTCGGACCACTGGATGGGGCTCATGAAGATGGACTCCGGCAGAATAGTATCAGGTTTTTCGGGCTTTTCCTCAGGAGCATAGAGGCGAGATAAGGCGTCAGCCTTCGTATTCTTTGAACCAGGACGGTAGGAGATGGAGAAGTTGAATCTAGAGAAGAACATAGCCCAGCGAGCTTGGCGAGGATTGAGTCTCTTGCGGCCTTCAGATATTCGAGATTCTTGTGATCAGTGAGGACTTGAAATGGGTGAGTAGCTCCCTCCAACCAATGCCTCCACTCCTCAAGGGCAAGCTTGACGGCCAGGAGTTCGCGGTCACCGATGTCGTAGTTGACCTCCGCCGGGTTGAGCTTGCGGGAGAAGAAGGCGCATGGATGGAGTCTACTTGGTGTCCCCTGCTGCTGTGAAAGGACCGCTCCCACTCCGGTGGTAGATGCGTCCACCTCTACTATGAACGGGAGGTCCGGGTTAGGGTGGACGAGGAGGGGAGCGGTGGTGAAGGCCTTCTTCAGGGTCTCAAAGGCGCGGTGGCTAATGGAGACCAGGACAGAGACTTGGGCTGGTGACGGAGGAGGTTGGTGAGTGGACTGACGATTGTGCTGTAGTTTTTGATGAACCGGCGATAGAAATTGGAGAAACCTAGGAATCTTTGGAGTTCTTTGATGGTGGTAGGAGTGGGCCAGGACTGTATGGCGGAGACCTTCCCCTCGTCCATCCGGATGCCACTGTGATCAATCACGTACCCCAGGAACTGGACGGAGGTTTGGTGGAATGAGCATTTTTCAGCCTTGAGGAAGAGATGGAACTGCCGTAAGCGCTGGAGGACCTCCGCAACGTGGTGGCGATGTTCGGCCAAGCTCCGGGAGTAGATGAGGATGTCATCTATATAAACCAGAACGGACTTATGGAGAAACTCCCGGAGCACCTCGTGGATGAAATCCTGGAATACGGAGGGGGCGTTGACCAGGCCATACGGCATCACGAGGTACTCGTAGTGTCCAGTGGGCGTGACGAAGGCGGTCTTCCACTCGTCCCCCTCACGTATCCGGATGAGGTTATAGCGCGCTGCGGAGGTCCAACTTGGTGAACACAGTGGCACCGCGGAGATGTTCCAGGGCCGCTGGGACGAGGGGAAGTGGGTATCGGAACTTGATGGTGATCTTGTTGAGTGCACGGTAATCGATGCATGGCCTCAAGCCTCCGTCCTTCTTTGCCACGAAGAAGAAGCTTGAAGCAGCAGGGGAAGTAGACGGGCGGATGTAACCTTGTTCGAGTGCCTCCTTGATGTATTCCTCCATGGCCTTCTCCTCCGGTATGGACAGGGGGTATATGCGTCCCCTGGGCACTGGTTCACCCGGCAGCAGATCGATGGCGCAGTCCCATGGCCGGTGTGGAGGAAGCTTGGAGGCGCGTTGCGGGCAGAAGACGTCGCTGAAGGGGGCGTAGTCAGGGGGAACATCCACGGAGCGCTTCTCAACAGGGCTCTCGATGGACGTGGCATTCACGAGAAGAGACTTGGAGAGTGGAGGTTTTGGAACAGGAAGCGCTGGGAAGCAGTCTGGGAAGCAGTGATCGCCCCACTTCAGGACTTCGCCCGTGCGCCAGGAGATGTTGGGGTTGTGTTGTCCCAGCCACGGGCGCCCTAGAACCACGTCAGCGGTGGATTCCTCCAGAACCAGCAAATGGATGTGTTCAGTGTGCAGGATACCGATGCTGAGTTGTAGTGGGCCCACGCAGTGACGGATGTGTCTGCGGCTTAGGGGTTTGCCCGTGATGGAGTGGATTTGATAGCTCGTCGGTGAAGGAGAGATTTTAAGGTTGAGTTGTCTACAGAGGGTGCCTGAGATGAAGTTTCCGGCTGACCCTGAATCAAGGAGCGCCACCACTGGAACAGAGATGTTAGCAGCAGTAAGAGTTACAGTTGTAGTGAGTGGTTTCATTTTCTGAATGGAGGGAAATATTGCACTCACCACGGGTCGAGGAGGACGGATTGGGCATGTGGAGAGATTATGCCCCATTGTTCCGCAATAGAGACAGAGATTCAGGGCCAGCCTTCTTTGTCTTTCGTTAGGGGTGAGACGAGAGTGATCAATTTGCATGGGTTCGTTGGCTGGTTCTGGGGAGCTGACGGGTTCGGACCGACGGAGGAGGTTAGTGGTGGATGACTGGCCCTGGTGTTCTTGAATGCACGACTGCATACGGGACCCCACGCGGATGGCGAGTTGGATGAAGCGTTCTAATCCCATGGAGTCCTCGTATGCAGCGAGATGCAGCCGCACGGAGGGTTCCAGCCCCTGACGGAACGTGGTGATGAGGGCTTGCTCGTTCCATCCGCTGGTGGCGGCTAGCGTTCTCGAAACTGCAAGGCATATTCGTTAACAGATAGGTTTCTTTGCTTTAGATTATAAAGTTTCTCACCAGTCGAGGAATCAGTCAGAGGTTTCCCGAATACTTCCCGGAAGTGGGAGACGAACGCCGAATAGGATTGGACGACTGGGCCTTTCTGGGTCCACAACGAATCTGCCCATTGCAGAGCCTTCCCTTGCAGTTGTGAAATAATGAACGCTATTTTAGCCGTGTCTGTGGTGTAGAGGTGCGGCTGCATCTCCAGGACCAGCTCACATTGGAGAAGAAATCCGCTGCATTCCTCCGCCGATCCAGAGTAGGGCGCCGGTTTGGCCATGGGACTGGCGGTGAATGCAGGTGAAGGAGTGGTGCTGGTGGGTGCGGAGACAGCCGTGTTGTGGGATGACGATGTTGAGGGCTGTGGTGTGAGTGCTCGACGCAGCACGTCCACGAGTTCCTGGAATGGATCGTTTGTACTCATGCCGTTAGTTGTTATGGTCCGGTCTTCTGTTATGATATAGACACGGAGGCAGAGGTAAAAGCAATCCAGGTGAGTTTATTGGAACAATATGTGGAACACAGAGTGGTAATGGCTGTTATCAGGTTCTTGAGAGATGAATATAAAGTAATACTGTCCTTGTGTGGTTTGTGGATCCAGGAGTTGAGCTGAGATGGAGGGAGACGTTGGAGACACTCACACACACAGATGGGTAAGCACACGAAGGGACCAGGAGACGAAGGAGATGAAGGAGATCGCTGGAGCAGGTAAGTATGTTGAAGGGGAGTCCTTAAGGTAAGCATATACATGGCGTAGTGCAAACGAGACCGGACAGTGAGTGTGTGTGAGAGTGGTGGCTTTGTAGTGCTGGTGATTGCAGAGTGAATGAGGTGCAGGTGGCGGTGATTAATAAGCTGGTGATTGAGTGCGTGGGTACTGTGGTGAGGTGGAGCCTGGCGTGTCTGTGACAGTAAACAGATCCAATTCATTTGCATTGACGAAAATTGGTGCATTAAAACATAGCCACTGTTTCTGAACTCCCTGAAATGTTTCCATTGGGTTAGTTAGTAGTGTGTTGAAACTGGAGGTTATGGTGTGACATTTCTCAAACACGTTCGAAGCGCTTGACCAATCACAACACCCTGCTCCAGCCGACCAATCAGAGCACATTGTGCTTTTCAGAAGGAGGGGCTTCATAGAGACAGGAACTAAACAGAGCGTTACTGACAGACGGGGAAGAGAGGAGCTGCAACAATGGAGAATATGAGGAAAATAATCAACATTCAAGCAGGAAAACCTGTTCTAGTACTCTGTAAAAGTGCATAATAGGTCCTCTTTACTGAAGCTTTAAAGTTTCATGTCAACATTGTCTGTTTTCTTCTAATTATAGGTGCTGGATTACAGATCCTTTAATTCACTACATAGTGAACATCGGCTACTACGCTTTAGTTTTCTTCTTCACGACAGGGGTCTTCATCATGATCGTCACTAAGATTGTCCAAGCCCGACACATAAAAGCACCTGACGGCAAGAGAAAGACGTTCAGAAAGCAGCTCATGATGGTGTTGAGTTTGTTCCTGCTCTTCGGCCTGACGTGGGCTGTGGCGTTCTTCAGTTATGGAGCGATGCTCATTCCCTCATATTACATCTTCACTGTGCTGAACTCGTTTCAGGGTGAGAAACAATCACACAAGTCCTACATGGATGATTGTGTGTGATGCTAACTTTTGGTTATGTTTTTTGGTTACATTTTTAAAAATTATACATGTCTTTAATGATAAGTAAAATGTATATGAATTAGTTGAAATATTCTACTGGGTTTTTTTCAGGGTTTTTCCTCTTCCTGTATTACTACCACATTCACAATGATGTTGCGGGAAATTTTTCCGATGATCCAGAAAGCTCCAGCTCCACCACAACCATTGTTCAATCCGGAATGAATGCTGTGGAAAATATTTATAATTAGCATAATTAAAGATTAAGGTGTCTGACAATCAACAAGTTCACAGACAAAACCACCCTCAGCCAGGAGGAGGCACTGATGCTCTACTCTTTTTAACACATACGTAACAGATTGTCAAACACAATCTTCCTTAATAAACAAACAAAAAAACTCAGTATTTCCGAAAAAACACACTTATATGATTCTTAACATTAAATACACCATATTCCTCCCCTGAAATACAAAACGCACAACAGAAAAAAAAAAAAAATTCAAATAGCCATACAACAACAAAACAATCAGGTACCCCCCTTTTCAGGTTCTTTTCTTTACAAATTTAACCTCCGTTGAACACTTTTTTTTTTTTTTTTTACCTAACAGGGTCGAGTATGAACAGACTCTTTCGATATTTCTGGTTCAACCATTACATTTTTTACTCTGTCTCAACACAGAACTTAAGTTCAACATTGTTTGTGAGGTGTAACAAGTTCTTTGCTGAAAGTGCTTCTGCATCCTGTTCAGTAGTCATTAATTTTGCTGCTGTTAACTGATCTGCATGCTTTTTGTATGACTTTCCCTCAACACAGGCCGGATAAGTAACAAGTCTTTCAATTTCTCTTCCCCTCCCATGAACTGTTTCACAAGTACCTTTTGCTGTACCCTTTACCTTTTTTACTCTCACATGAGTTTACTTTGTTTTTTGTACTTACTGTTTGTTGTATCTGAGACAACCTCGTTCTAATTTTTCTTTTCAGAAACAATTAGGATGGAGTTTTCCCTGTAAAACCCAAGGGAGCATTTCTGTAAATTAATAAAAATTTGTCAATACAATGTTGAAGTGCGATGTCCAACTCTTTTTGTTTTTCCAAAGACTGTTTTAAAGGTTTGAACCACTCTCTCTACTAAACCATTTGAGGCAGGATGGTATGCTGACGATTTGACGTTTTAACCCATTCATTTCCATTATCTGAAAAAATTACCTTAGGTAATCCATAGTTGGCAATCATATAACGCATAACCTCAACTGTTGCTCTGGCAGTAGTATTAGTCATCAACTTGATTTCTGGCCAGCCTGAATAAGCATCAATAGCCAATAGAAACTGATGCTTCCCCTTTTCACAGAAATCAATATGCATTCTCTCCCATGGATATTCAGGCCATTTCCAGGGATGCACAGGTACAGTGTTAGGCATCTTTTGATGTAATGCACATACCTTGCAGTGACTAATCATATTTTCAGTATCATTATCCAATTTAGGCCACCAAAAATGGCTTCTGGCTACAGTCTTACTCTTGACCATCCGTAAATGTAAATGACTTGTGTAGTTCTTTTAAGAGTTGATGTCTTAGCGAGTTGGGTACAATTACTCAAAACCCCAACAATAGACAGTCAGCCGCTAATGTGATCTTTTCACATCTATACCAAAAAGGTTTGAATTTTCATCTGACACCCTTTTGGCCAACCTTTTACTGTGAACGACTTCAGTTTCATTAGAACTTCGTCTTTGTCAGTTTCTAATTTGATGTCTTTTTAATCAGAATCGCCTTAATACACGAGACCTTGAACTCTGTAGGTCATGTCACGCCCAAAGATAATCGTGAAAGGCCATCAGCATTTGCGTGTTCCGCAGACGACTTGTATCTGATATCATATTGGTAAGCTGATAAAAGTAATGCCCACCTCCGCAACTCAGCGCCAGCTAAAGTAGGCAGTCAAATTTTCAGCCCCTAAATCTTAACTAAAGGCTGTTGATCGGTGATGACCAGAAATTTCCTACCATACAAACAGTATCTAAACTTCTGCACCCCAAAAATTATACCTAAGGCTTCCTTTTCAGTTTGGGAATAGTTCACCCCTACTCAATGCAGATGCATCACACATATGGGAAGTTGGGGGTCGAAATGTGTTAACACACTTGATGACATCAACAGCTTTCTAGCTTCTTCAAACGACTGTTGACAGGCCTTTGGCCACTGGTCCTTGTGTAATAATTCAGTCATGGGTTTAATACGGTTCACAAGTTCTCCTTGAATATGCCATAGTATGAAAGCAGTGCTAAAAAAGCTCTGAGCTCAGTCAGATTTTTAGGTGCCGGGGCTTTTTCAATAGCCTCGACCTTTCCTGGTACTGGATGCACTCATTCCTGATCCTGAAATTGCTGGTGAACTAGACACACCATAGCAATTTATCTGATACAATTCCAAAGTTAATCGTCAAGTATGGCTTAGATTGCGGATCTAATTCTACTTGCTGGTATACCTGAATTACCTGCATACCCCTGGAATTACTCCTTGGTCAGGATTAAACACCTTTAAGCATTTCTCAAGATTTTCTCAGGACACTTACTGGATCAACCACATAATTCACTCTCGACCAGTCTAGCGGTAAGCGCTGAATCCAGTTTCTTTCCATGAGGCTTTTTCCCTTACCCTTAGACACCAGTAAGACCAGTTTTTCTGATTGTTCCTTATATGTCACTGTAACCTGAAATTGCCCTTGAGCAATAGGTCCTCAAGGTTACATCACAATGCTAACAAAGGTTACATTTTTTTGAACCCCTTTCTGTAAAAAGTCTCTGAAATGATAGTCATGGCTGCTTCTGTATCAACCTCCATCTTTAACTCAACACCATTACATCGGATCATTACCATGTATGGTTTTACATTTTTACATACTCACATACATACATACTCACTGTTTGCACCTTTTAATACAAACAGTCCACAGTCCTTGTCCGTATAACTGCTGCCCCTCAGCTTCCACAGCAGGCTGATTCAAATCATCACTGGAGTCTGAGTCCGGTGGTCATACTAGCTGATCTGTGCTCCATTTATCCTTTGAAGTATTGGGCATGATCTTCTTTCTTGACCACATCACGATCTCTCCCACACTGACCCCTTCAGTAAAGATGTATTTTGTCTGGCTTTCCCAAACCGGCTTATTCGTGGCTGGTGATTTGGAGAGCCCGCCGCTATTTTTCTCCGGTCTTTTCTGTGGCATGGAATTTTCACAGGCACGCTCTAATGGCTCGTTTCAGTACAGTGCGATTCGGGATGGTAAACCCTGATCCGGCTTGCGTTTCCACCTTCAACAGTATCCTTACTTGATAGGTGTGGTGTATGCTGTAAAGCAACGTTCGATGTTATTCTCACGCAAAGAAGAAAGTGACAGTAAACAACAATGGAGGACATACAGCAGATCTTGTTCTTGCTTCCCGGCATGTGGCTCTTTGTGTTGCAATGGTATTGTGTTTCAACTGTATATTTAAAAAATGGTGCGTCTTGTGTTGGGGAATTTAGGAACCGCTGTTTGTCGGTATCCCGCATGTCCGCCAGGGTCAGCCAGAGATGGCGTTGCTGGACTACCAGGGTAGACATCGCATGACCAACAGCGCGTGCTGTCACCTTCGTTGCCCGGAGGGCAAGGTCGGTGGCAGCGCGCAGCTCCCCCAGCAGCTGTTGGTCAGGACCTTCCTGGGGCATCTCCGACAGCGCCTTTGCCTGGTAAACCTGCAAAAGGGCCATCGCGTGCAGGGCGGAGGCAGCCTGCCCACAGGCACTGTAAGCCTTCTCAGTCAGACCGGCTGAGAATTTACAGGCCCGGGACGGGAGACGCGGCTCACCACGCCAGCCAGTGGCCGTTGGACACAACTGCATCGCAACAGACCGCTCGACTGGCGGGATCCTCGCGTATCCCCTGGCTACCCCGCCGTCCAGGGAGGTGAAGGCGGACGCGGGGCCAGGCCTGGCACGAACACTATACGGTGTTTGCCAAGACCTGGTCACCTCATCATGCACTTCCGGGAAGAATGGCATTGGGGCGGGACGCTGGGTTTGACCAGCGCGACCCCCCCCCCCCCAAGTACCAATCGTCCAACCGAGATGGGCCGGGACAGGGTGGAGGGTTCCACTCGAGCCCGACGCACAAGGCGGCCCGGGAGAGCACAGACGCCAGCTCGGGATCCGACTCAGGCAACGCTACCGTCCCGGAGGGCGGCAGCGCGTCCGGATCTTCCTCTCCCGAGGACTCTGGCTCGCCTTCCGTTGCAGAGATCGACATCTGATCCGCCGCCGGCGCACCAAAGGTAACGGCTGGACAGTCCGTAGAGGGCCCAGCGGAAACCAATGGTGGCACGATGGGTTGCGGGGAAGCCCTGACCGTAATCCTCAGGTCACCCTTCCTATACACCGCCGAACCGTCATTCCGGCCCGGGCCGGAAAAAACGGTCGAACGGGACATAGGGGAGGGGACCACCGCTTCCTGAGACTTCAGGAAGGAGAGTCTCGACCTCAGCACCGCGATAGTCATGTGCCCGCAATGGGAACATGAACCATCCACAAAAGCTGCTTCAGCGTGCTGAACGCCCAAACACGAGATGCAGCGATTGTGCCCATCAGCAGGGACCAGGGAACGACCGCACCCAGTAACGCACAGACGAAATGACATACTGTCAGGGTTCGTCTGTAAGCTCTTTTAGAAGGGCAAACAGTCAACTCGCTCGTGCTGAAGCACACAGGGAGTGACGCGATGTGCCAGGTACACCACTCCTTGGGCACACCGAGGAACCGGCCCAAATCGCAACACACACTCTTCACTCTAGGCGTGTGCTGTGAAAACAGCAGTTGAGAGCTATAGCTCGGATCCTCGGAAGCTTGCGACCTCGCTGAAGCGCCGTAACTACCAGCACACGGCTTGCTGAGAATCCTCTTCTGAGGCAGTTTAGTTTCTCTTCACGAAGAAAGGAGTCTTCTTAAACAGGACACCACTGTATGGCTCCTCAGCGAAAGACAGAGTGCGATTGCATCTGCTTCCTATTTATATACACCTGACGGGGGCGGTGCGCATTATGCAAATATCGCACGCCAATTCCATTGGCTTGTTTTAGTTTACACGAAGCTGATAGGGCTCTCTAAGCGATATCCCAATTCGTCGGTCACTACTGACGTACGTCGAACGTGACTAACTGAAAGGGAACACCTTTTATAGTGATACTTTAAAGGTGCCCTAGAATCAAAAATTTAATTTACCTTGGCATAGTTGAATAACAAGAGTTCAGTGACATACAGTGAGTCTCAAACTCCATTGTTTCCTCCTTCTTGTGTAAATCTCATTTGTTTAAAAGACCTCCGAAAAACAGGCGAATCTCAACATAACACCGACGTAACTGTCGGGATCATTAATATGTACGCCCCCGATATTTGCATATGCCAGCCCATGTTCAAGGCATTACACAAGGGCAGCCAGTATTAACGTCTGGATCTGTGCACAGCTGAATCATCAGACTAGGTAAGCAAGCAAAAACAATAGCGAAAAATGGCAGATGGAGCAATAATAACTGATATGATCCATGATTACATGATATTTCTAGTGATATTTGTAAATTGTCTTTCTAAATGTTTTGTTAGCATGTTGCTAATGTACTGTTAAATGTGGTTAAAGTTACCATCGTTTCTTACTGTATTCATGGAGACAAGAGCCGTCGCTATTTTAATTTTTATTGTTTTTTTTATTTTTATTTAACATTATCTTCATTCTTTATAAATCTCTCCTACAGTGTGTAATGTTAGCTTTAGCCATGAAGCACAGCCTCAAACTCATTCAGAATCAAACGTAAACATCAAAATAAAAACTTTACTCACATAATTCGAAGCATGCATGCAGCATACATGACGAACATCTTGTAAAGATCCATTTGAGGGTTATATTAGCTGTGTGAACTTTGTAAATGCACTGTATTATAGCCGGGGGGGGGGGGGGGGGGGGGGGGGCAGGGAGCACGCGATTTAAAGGGGCCGCTGCCTGAATCAGTGCATAGTTAATGATGCCCTAAAATTAATTAAATTAAAATTTAATTAAACATTTTTTAAAAATTTATCAAAAAAAATCTATGGGGTATTTTGAGCTGAAACTTCACAGACACATTCTGGGGACACCTTAGACTAGCAAAGACCAGTAAGTCAGACTGTAAACTCGAGTTCACCTGAAAAAGAAAATATATTGCGTCATATTTTATCTTTTATGGTCTTTTTGTCCTTTTCTTGAGCTGTTCCTTTAAAAGCATCTGAAAACTCAGATCTCCATCAGTATTATTTAAAATTTTATTCTAGTTTTTATTAATGTATTGGATCAATTTTATTTTTATATTTTAAGTTTTCATTTTAATTCTTTATAGTTTTTAGATTTTCTTTTCTGTCTATATAGTTCATTAATTTTTATTTTAGTTTTAGTTACTTGTTGCCTGGGTCACTAGTTGAAACAAAATAAGTTTTTTTTTTATAGTCATGTTCAGTTAAAAATATTTTGTGCATAAATAACATATTTCTTTTAAATATATACATTAATTTGTGTGTTTTTATATATACATAATAATTACACACAGTACTCACACATAAATTAGGCAAACTCAAAATTGTATGTTGTATGCGATTAATCGTTTGACAGCCCTAATTTACAGTAAATTTTTTTTTATGATTTTTTGTTTAGGTGAACTATATTAACCCTGGTCTCATGTGTTTTCAGCATTTCCGGCTCCTATAGTCATAGCTGTTGTTTCTGTAGGAGGATATAAAACAGTGATTATAAACACAACGTCTGGAAAAAACACAAGAATGTAAGTTGCTCTGATCGCAAATGCATGAATAATATGGCCTCTTTAATGAAGCTTTAAAGTTTCATCATGTCAACATTGTCTGTTTTCTTCTAATTATAGGTGTTGGATTACAGATCCTTTAATTCACTACATAGTGAACATTGGCTACTACACCTTTGTCTTCATCTTCACGACAGGAATCTTCATCATGATCGTCACTAAGATTGTCCAAGCCCGACACATAAGAGCGCCTGATGACAAGAGAAAGACGTTCAGAAAGCAGCTCATGATGGTGTTGAGTTTGTTCCTGCTCTTCGGCCTGACGTGGGCTGTGGCGTTCTTCAGTTATGGAGCGATGCTCATTCCCTCATATTACATCTTCACCGTGTTGAACTCGTTTCAGGGTGAGAAACAATCATGGATGATTGTGTGCGATGCAAACTTTTAGTTATGGTTTTTGTTTATATTTAAAAGATTATACAAATGACTTTAATTATATGTGAAATGTATATGAATTAGCTGAAATATGTTTTTCAGGGTTTTTCCTTTTCCTGTATTACTACCATATTCACAATGATGTTGCGGGAGTTTTCTCTGATGATCCAGAAAGTTCCGGCTCCACCACAACCATTGTTCAATCCAGAATTGATGCTGTGGAAAATATTTATAATTGAGTTTTAAGATGTTGTTGTCTCATAGTTTGTTTTTTTCTCGGCTGAGATGAGCTGTAAGTGATGATTGATGGCTGCGTAATGCGAGACCTAACAAGATCCGGTACGTGATCCAAGATGGCGGCTACTGGCTTCTAGACTGTAAATAACTCTATGATCAAGATTCACTTATCTGTTTTTCTTCTCTCTCTCTCTCTTTCTCGAGTGCAAGCTGTGAGTAAGTGGACGGAGCGTGGAGTGTGTGTTGGAGTGAGCTCTATGGTGCGCTTTAGTACAACCAGCGAAAAGAGTAATATTGTCAAATGCCCCACTTTTTATTAAACACAAAGTGATTGAAAGGGAACTGTCAAGACACAGAAAGCTTATGTGCCCTGAGAAGAGTGCAGATCAGAATCACAATGCAGATGAAGCACTTAGCAATACAGTTCAAGCACAAATGAGTGATAAAGTATCTTGTTTTGATAAAGATGGAATTTGCGATTGTGGAAACAATAAAAATGAGAGTGTGGCCACAATCGAATGAAGGTGTTGTTTTGAGGTCAGTGAGCAGGCCAAATTGGAAGATGCTTTGGATGTTGCCATGACAGAAGATCAAAGTGTACTTAAAAAGGAAAACTAAGGGCAAAGGAAAAGATAAAAGGTCTAGTAAAAAAGCTACTGGAATAGTTGTTGGTAATGCGAGGGAAGTGGACTCAGAGTTGAGTAATGTTGAAGAGTCTGCTGTGGACAGTGATTGTGAGTCATCAGATCTGTCTGCAGCGCTTACACATCACAATCAAAAGGTTTCTTCAGACAATGAAAGGCATGAAAGGTGTGAATGTAGAGGATTACTTTACAGATCGTGAGTTGTTTATCAATTCAACCAGGGCTTTAATGAAAGAGGCTGGAGCTTTCACTGAACAAGAAGTCTTTAGGTTGAAGGAAATTGTCCAGAAATTTATTGAATGATGAATTTGAATCAGTCTAGCTTCAAAGATTGAAAAAAATGGTTTTGTGTATGCTCCTGATGATGGTTCTGAAAGGGTTTATTTTTTGATAAATTAAGCAATATTTTGCCAAACTGTAAAGAGGAAGAGTTAATGTTTATTGGAGGGGATTTTAATTGTACAGCAAATGATACAATGGACAGGAATCACAAAGAGGGGAAAAGGAAAGCTCATAGCAGAACATGAAATTAAAATAATGTCATTTGTTACTCACCCTCACACGTAAGACCTTTGTTAATCTCCAGGACATGTAATTGTCCTTTTTGTAAAATGAGGGAGACAATTTTTCACTGTTTTTTAGAATGTTCAAGACTGTATGATTTGTTTTGTTTTCTTGATGTTCTTTTTGTGAATTTTGGGGAGACTTTTTTCTTCTAAGATTTTCTATTCTTGGCCCCAAGTATAGCGTGGCACAAAGAATAAAAAGTAATTTATTTAATTTTTTAATTGGGCAAGCCAAATGTGCTGTTCACATAACCAGGAAAAACAAAATAGAGGGTATTGAAGGACAACATGTGGTTTTTGTTTTAAAAAAAATTGTGAAAGTAAGGGTTATGTTTGATTTCAAGTTTTATAAAATGATGAATGATTTAGAAAGATTTTTGCATAAATGGTGTTTTAATGAAGCTATTTGCACAGTTTTGATTTTTACTACCATGTTGCAATAAGCTTTGGTCTCCTGCACCTCATTTTTCTTTTCTTTTTTGGATAATATGATTTGTTGTTCTGCTGACTTTTTAAAGATTTAAATAAAGTGTGTTTAAAACTCTCCTTTTTTGGGACTTTCTCCCATTTCAAAACTGGACTATAATGTTTTATAACCTGCATCACCTTGAGGAATATACTGACGTACACTACAACAGATTCTGCAGCCCCATGAACAGTGTTGTAGCCGAGCCACCACTTGGGATTTTGAAGAAGCAGAAAGGTAAATTACTAAAGACTCAATGAAGCCATGGTTAAAGAGAAGATTGTTAGGCATAGCTCCAACAATCAACAAATTCACAGACACAACCACCCTCAGCCAGGAGGGGGCGCTGATGCTCTACTCTTTTTAACACATATGTAACAGATTGTCATAAATTAAATTTTCCTTAATAAACAATGTATGCCAGATGGCATTTATACAAACTCAATATTCCCGAAAAACATACTTGTACACAAAGGACATTTTTGAAAATCAAAAGCAGCTTTTCCCAATCGGAAAACAGACGATAAATGAAGGAAAAAAGGCAACCATTGCAATGGACAAATTATACATTGATGGATAATTATATTGTGATAAGGACATTAACCCCAGCCATAAGACAACATGAACTTTTCACTGCCCTCAAACCAGAGATGTTCACAAGCCTCTGTGTATTTTGAGCTATATGAGTTGCCGTAGTTTGTAGATCTCAAGCAATGCTGGAAAATGTAGTCTGCCAGTGAGTGCTGGTGGTAACAAAACCTATGTCTTGTATGTGATAATGCGATATAATAACACACTGCAACTTAAACCGATCTGTGGAAATGAGTTGGACGGACAGGGTTATGTTTGTTCAATCCAAATACAATTTAAGATGGTAAATCTGGATATTATATGCATAATCAAATACTTGGGCAAAAATAAATTTAAAAAATGAAAAGGACATGTACTTCTTGAAAAGGACCAGTGCCTCTGTAGCTGTACAACACCTTGGACTGTCTTCAAGTCCAAGTCAAGCCTCGAGTCAAGTCTCAGGTATTTGTTCACGAGTCCAAGTCAAGCCTTGAGTTAGTAGTTCATGAGTCCAAGTCAAGACGCAAGTCATTTATTTTGGCGACTTAAGTGCGACTCGAGTCCAAGTCGCAGACTCGAGTTTGCATCTCTGCCTTAAACTCATACTGAACAATAAAGCACCAGGTCCTGATGGTTTCCCTGCTGAGTTCTGCAAACACCTCTGGTCCATTTTATCACCACTCGATTCATAAGTGAAACAAAACAAAAATCAAAACTGCCAGCTAACATGAACACTCTTCTATTCTTTCATTACACTCCAACAGCTTGGATGTTAAATCCCATACACCACCTATCCCTCTACGCACCAATCACATCACATCTTTAGGCATTTAGCAATGTTTTCCTCAGGCTGTCAGAGCTGTTTGGACTTAACTTTACCCCATTACTCAAAACAACAGATGCTGGATGAACTTACCACTATCCATTTTGTGTAGAAGATCAGTCATCAAAATAACAATACTGCCTAAACTAAACTCTTTATTCTCAATATTCCAATACAACCCACCTTCACCTGGTTTAAATCACTAGACCCGACCATTACTAAATTCTACTAGAAAAATAAGACCACAAGAATTAAACTGACTACCCTACAGAAACCAAAAAACACATTTCTACCACAACTTTCTGGCCAATCAGCTTCAAAATATATAGAAATGGACTCATTCTAACCCATCAGAAAACATATGGTTAGATGTTTAACAAACATTTTGGAAGGACATTCATATTTCAGATTCACTACTCTTCTACAGTTAGACTACCAAAAAACATCAACAACAGTAGCAGCTCCGACAGCAAGGTGGAAATCTCATCAAATCACAAACACCCCTCTTGCACCATCTAAATTTGCAATAACCCAGATTTTACAGTGAATAAAAAGCTGATTAACTTCTGCACAAGGGCAGAGAAGAGCATCACACAACTTCAACACATCTTTCATAATAATGACTAGGCCTCATTTTCCTACTTGATCCAGAAACATGGCATCAGGAGTAAATGTTTTTTGGAATACCCACATATCAAATAATCTATCCAATCAAAAACCGACATTCGAACTACTAATCTAGAACCTCTCCCCTTCAACCACAGAGCTAATTAACATAATTTCCTCAAAAAAATACTCTCCAAAATACACAGAATAATATCAAAAGCAGATAACACATTAAGCTTACCAAATGCTAAATGTGAATCAGACTTATCCATTGCTCCCGATGCCGATTTCTGGACACAAATCTGAAAAAATATCCAAATGCCAACTTGCATATAGTATAAGGTACTTAATAGATCTCACCTAACTGGATGGAAATAGTTTAAAATGGGATTTACTTAAGAAACTTTATCACACTGTAAACAAAATAACCTAGACACATGTTCACGTCATTTGGCATTGCACCCCAATTAAAAAATTCTGAAAAAACATCAGTACTAACTGTACTTGTGGGATGTCACATCCCAGTGTCTCCCTACCTCTGTATAGCCTATTAGGTGACATATCCATAATCAATTTAAACAACATAAACAGTCAATAACTCCTTGTGGCACTAACTATCGCCAAGAAAACTGTCCTCATGAACTGGAAAGCCATACATATTGCATCTTGTAAAAACGTACTTATAGACTACATCTCCATGGAAAACCTGTCTACTTCCATCCAAAACAACAAACTAGACACCCCTCTCGGTCATCTCTCATTCCCTTCCAACAGTCATGAATCTGCTGACCTGAAACCAACCACAACTATACACCTCCATCCACATCCACATGATTCGGGACACATTTGTTTGCCTCTGTTGTTTTATATTTATCACATGTAAATAATGGCACATCCCTTGTTTGCATAATAAAAAAAAAAGGAAAAAAAAAGATATTTCTTAAACTGATTTGTATAGTCATTGTTTAAGGGTAAACTGTGTATTTTTCATCAAAATAATGAATGAGTGAGAAATTATTAAAATTATGTATGTACATTAAATTATTTTTAAAACTTTACTGAAATCACTCAAAATAAAAGACAAATATCTGTGATGATCGTTACCGAAACCGTCTGTTATTGTGAGAGGACTGAATTGTGCTGAATATTAGTGATGTTAGATTTATTGAGTGATATAATCATCCTGCTGTCCTGTATGTTTGAGCGTATGGATGACAGACAGACACAAACTATACTGAACCTCTTTTAGAAAACAAATTTGCATCTTCAGAATGAAACTAATTTGACACGCCTGCGGATTCAGATATTTGCTTGATCATGCCACATGAATGTGGAACATATTTGGTTATTAAAATTCAAGACATGAAAACATGGTGTCTAAATCAGCTAATCACTTCTGCATTATTTAATGTGGTTTAATGTGTTAGCATAACCTGATATTGCTGAGTTTACAGATTATGTCAAGTTTAGGCTTAAAATCATGAATTGGTGCTTCTACATCAGTGTTATTAATCTATCATTTCCCTCTGATTTTTGGGATAACTTATGGGTGGGATTAGGTTTGGGGGTAGGAATAGGGTTAAGACTAAATTTTCAGACTAGAATGTTGTTCCAGGATCAACAAAATATGTTGACCCAGGAACACATCTAACTCCGCAATATCAGGATGTGCAATGTGTTACATCAATGAGAGCCTTTTATGTGATTATAATGAAGCTAATAAAATGTGTAAATAAAATTCGTTAATCATGATGGACTTCCAGTGGACCAAAAACATGTATTCACTTTTGTCAAATATGTGAATGTCATCCGTTAGACAAGATATTGGCACAAGTGCCATTTAATGTAAATAAATATTGTATTTTATTGTTACAGGTACAGGAAACAGGTAAAACCTGGCATTTTCTGTATAAGAATATGAATCTATATTAAGCAAAATAATATAAATATTGTCTAATAAAGACTATATAATAAACTATAATATAATAATTTATTTGCTATATTTATATAGTTCTCTGTAAAATATTTGACTTGATAAACTGGACCTGAATGTAAATGAACAGTGAAATTCACAGTTAAAGCACAAAATAATCATGATTTTCATGTATGCAAATGAACAGTATGTCATTGTTCCAGTGTCTCTGAGCGGTGAATCATAACCGTAAAGCTTCACATGTAAACGGATGAAACTCTCTCTCTCTTCTTGGACTGTGGACATTTCATTTCAAGAATGTAATAAGAAAATGCTCTTAAAATTTACTACCAATATCTATTAAAAAGAAAATTCAACACTTGTGCCTCAGTCAGGATTTTTTGGGGATTATGTCTCGGCAAAAGCAGAATTGGCTGTGGCTGATGATCGTCTGTTGTGCTTCACACCAGATAAGTATGTTGATTTGAAAATGTAAAATGTAAATAAAAAATAATATTTTTATTTATAAACCATTATTGAGTTCAATGGTCTTAAAAAGTATTTTTGCAACAAATTTAGAGTGTTGTCTCTGGTTTTAGGACAGTGCAAATGCAACAATACAACCAATGAGGGGCAATGTGAAGTCAGCATAGATGAGACGTTTGCAGACATAAAGCTGTGGTTATTACTAGATGTTACTTCTACACCAGCGGCAGGTACGTGTTGCCCTACAACAGATGAAGTGTTGAAGGTTTTGAGGTTTTTTGTGTGTGTTTGGGTTGTTCTTTTTCACATATGAACAAATATACAGTCCAAAAAATTAGTGTTTCACTATGATTGATCACTGCTGTCATCACTGTTGGCAATGAAAACAAAAAACAGATCCTAAAACACTAAAACTTGTAGAATATTTCACCCAAAAATTAAACTTCTGCCATCATTTACTTACCTCCAAACCTGTATGAATTTCTTTCTTTTGCTGAACACAATATAAGATATTTTGAAGAATATGGGTAACCAAACAGTTGTGGGGCACCACTGACTTCCAAATTATAGGGAAAAAAATACAGTGGAAGTCATTGGTGCCCCACAACTGTTCAGAATAGCAGAAGTAAGCCATTTTCTTTGAATGTGCGAGAGAGACATTAGCTGCTATACTATAGTAACTAAGTAACTACAGTGTTGGGGAAAGTTACTTTTAAAAGTAATGCGTTATAATATTGTGTTATTCCCTTAAAAAGTAACTAATTGTTTCTTAGTTACTTCTGTACTTTTACGTTATGTTACTTTTGTGTTACTTTTGCTGGGCTTGCTTGTTTGTCTTTTAATAACAAAAAAAGTTTTACTTTTGGCAAATGTAAAGGCTCTTTCAAACCAAAAGTAAAATAAATAAGCCTCGCAGGCTGAAAGAAATGCAAATTCATATATGTACAGTAGAGGGCACAACTCAAACAAACATTTCAAACAAATGCAGGATAAGAAAAGATAACACACTTACTTCAGCAATAAAAACAAAACATGAATGCTTATCTAAAGTATTTTTGATTATTGGTATGGTTGAATTATATCACTAAATGCCAGCAGCAAAGACAGTAGTTAAAAAATGAACAGACAGGGCATAGATTAAATCGTAATTCAATATGCACATTTCAGTAGGTTTTAAAAATGTGCTTTAGAAAAAAAAATCCTGAGATAACAATGACACTGAATAAGATATGTCACTGTAAGTTGCGTTTAGTTAAAACATCTCAAACATGCATTTTTATCTAAAACTAGGCTTAGCCCTTTTTTGTAAAACCGAGGGAAAGTATATTTGTGTTATTTAATGTTTAATTTTGGGAGGTTTGCATAACATTCTGAGTTTGCATTTCACTGTTTGTAAAGAAAGAGAGAGAAAGAGAGAAGAGAATGGCAAGATTACAATTAGTTAACCACAACCTATGAGAAACATCAAAGAAGGGGCACAATAACTTAGAAAGGCTGCAAACATGTGCTTGCATTGACTTTGGTTGCTGAATAAGTCCAGATGCGGTAGATTCTTGTCAGGAGTGCGCTGAAGCGTTCGTTTGGGTTCTTTTGGGTCGTCCATGTTAAATCCATCGAAGTTAACTTAGTTGCCAGAAGGAGACAGGAAACGATGGTGTCTCAAAAGAGATTGAGCAAAGATGTACCTGATCTAAGGACTCTTAAATGCCTATCAGTTCACACCAATTTCGGTGAGGTGAGCAATCAAAGATGACCAGGAGAAAGTCTTTGTTCAATCTTGTCACCCTATTTGCATGTCTATGTTGGTCTGGAGAATTTGTGCAGTTTTACACAAAAGCATGGTAAAAATATTATGATGCATTTGATCATAGCATACTATGCACCATTAATTATGAAATGAAGAGAGGATTCTTTTGATACCAAGAAAGGCATGAAGGCATTAAAGGGTTAGTTCACCCAGAAATTTAAATTCTGTAATTTTTTACTCACCTTCATGTTGTTCCACACCCATAAGACCTTCGTTCATCTTCAGAACACAAATAAATATATTTTTGATGAAATCTGATGGCTCAGTGAGGCCTGCATTGACAGCAGGATAATTAACACTTTCAGATGCCCAGAAAGCTACTAAAGCAGGGGTCTCAAACTCAAATTGGCGGGGGGCCGTTTCTGTGATTGACACCTCATAGGAGGGCCATATTAACATTCAAGTGCAAGAAAGCGCAACATTTCAGAAATTTTTCTTTCCTTTGCATTATTTCTCATTTACTCTAAATTTCATTAGGCCTACTAAAATATTTTTATACCTATACTATAAATATTTTATTTACCATACTAAATGTAAACAGCAGTGTCTCTCTCATTGTTACAGAGTGTAATATAATTATATAATACTATTATTGATGTAATATTACTAATATATGCCTTCTAATAGGCTATAATACTACTAATATAACACTATTAATTGCAATAATTAATTGGTGCAACTTCTCACATCCAACAAGGTGCATGGAATAAAAAAAAAAGTAATTTAGGAACAAAACCAGCAACACTTTTGGCGTCAGAAACTTGAGGGGTCAGAAATAAACAAAAAAACTGGAGCTATATATATCAACTTTATTTAGCCAAAAAATAAAAATCTCTCATTGTTAGATACATTATTAGTTTTTAACATTTAGTGGAAGTATTTTCCCTTACTTTATGTTAGCTTAAATAACATTAAAATCTTGCACTGAACTACACTGTACAGAACAAATACAATCCTTGAATACATTTGTACACTCTTCTGTTTCTTGACATGGTAGCATTGGACGCGTTTCAGTGGTTTAAATCGACGCTCGTGACTTAAAGTCGAGTGCTTTTACTGTAATTTCGGCAAGCGCGCTCATAATAGAAGCGACGCGGTTGAGAGCGCGGCTCATGGTTGCATAGCAACGACAGACGCCACTGGAGGGAAAGCGCATTGGAAAGAAGGAGAATGCGGCGCAGACGCTAATTTGACGCGATACGTGAATGCCCCATAGAACGACAACTTTTTCTTTGCATATCAGATAGGTACTAGAGAATAAAAAATAATAATAATTTAGCGGGCCAGTTTTATGTTTTATTTTTGAGCTGAGTTGCGGGCTGGATAGAGGGGAAGGGCGGGCCGTAAATGGCCCGCGGGCTGGCAGTTTGAGACCACTGTACTAAAGACATATTTAAAATAGTTTATGTGACTACAGTGGTTCAACCTTGATGTTATGAAGTGAAGAGAATACTTTTTATGTGCCAAGAAACCCCCAAAATAACGACTTTATTCAACAATATCTAGTGATGAGCGATTTCAAAACACTGCTTCATGAAGCTTTACGAATCTTTTGTTTCAAATCAGTGGTTCGAAGTGATAAAGTCACGTGATTTTAGAAAAGCTTTGGGAGTTTGATACATGCTCCGAACCACTGATCAAAACAAAAGATTTGTTAAGCTTCGAAACTTCATGAAGCAGTGTTTTGAAATCGCCTATCACTAGATATTGTTGAATAAAGTAGTTTTTTTGGCGCACAAAATGTATTCTCAACGCTTTATAGCTTGAACCACTGAAGTCACATGAATTTTTTAAAATATTTCTTTAGTACCTTTCTGGGCATCTGAAAGTGTTTTGCCTGCTGTCAGTGGAGGCCTCACTGAGTCAAGTCAAGTCAAGTCACCTTTATTTACATAGCGCTTTTTACAATGTACTGTAGATTGTGTCAAAGCAGCTTTACAGTGATAACTGGTACATTATTTTGGCTGCACAGCAGGATTTGATCAAAAATATAATTTGTGTTCTTTAGATGAACAAAGGTCTTAAGGGTGTGGAACGGCATGAGGGTGAGTAATAAATGACAGAATTTTTATTTTTGGGTGAACTAACCCTTTAAAGCAGTGACATATACACTTGGATATCAGAATTTGAAGTTACTTTAACATAACTAAAGAATCATAAGCAGGCTAATATAACATAAGGACACATAAAACACAGGGAGAAATACTACATAAAGTTGTGACAGTTTGGTTGTGGGTGAAAATGGAGTCGATGTCCTTTTTCCAATGTCTCTAGTTTTTGGGCAAATGGCTGGCACTGTCTGATGACGGGGGAGAGGGAATCACCTTCTGTCCTTGATGCTTGCAAAGAGCTCCAGACACTGTCTCTGCTAAGGTCCTTCATGGGAGCTGAAGTGATAATGGCCTTTGAAGAGAACTGGTTTCACAACTCTTTGGAGCTGGTGACTTAGTTTGAACAAAAGGGGAAAGAAAAGAAAGGATTTTATGATGCCTAATGCATTTTAATCACGTCCATGGTTTACAATGTCAACTTATAATACTAAACCCTAACCCTAAAATTCTACTAATACTCTAATGAGAGTTAGTTGGCATATAGGTGCAACATTACTTATAGTCAACAGAATGTATAAAGGGGATCATGAAAGCATCAAAATAAAGTGTAACTGTTTTTGTTCATTTTTGAGGAATACTGAATCTGTTTTTGTACAAGTGAGATGAATACATGCCTGCTCACATTTAGTCTAGAAGACTTAATTCTACACATCTTAATTTCAGCTTTACTCAATCTTTACTCACCTTTGTGTGTTTTAGTGTCTTGAGAACGATACGGTTAATCCATGAGAACAATACGGTTAATCCACACTGGTCAATTTTAAATACACTTTGTAGAATCTCATACAGTATATTTTATCTAGATGTAGACATGCCACTTAAACTTGTTAAAACAGAATACAAGTCTGCGCAGATTACAGTTGTTAATGGCTGAATTTCCTCCACCCAATTAAAATCATAATATAATCATTTATATTATGTAAACTGATAAATGATTGCTTGTCCTTTTTGTCTTTCCTATCATTTCTTACCAGTGCTTTGGTCATTTTAAGCAGTTTATTACCCTCACTGATACAAAAGTAAAATGTTACAGTACTTTAAACCCCTCTTTTTTTCTTCTGGTTATACTGTTTTCTCTCTCACTGTCTGTACTTTGTACTCAAAGCTGGAATTTTTTGTTCGTTTTCTATTTTCTAGCACCATCCAATTACTATTTGTAGTACCCTCCCTATCCCGATAAAACACCCTCCATGCCTGGATTACTTATGGAGTCTTTTCATCAATTGCAGTTCATAGTCTAGTATTGCGATCTAGGATTTATCTTGAACTATTATTTATTTGTAATATTTATCTCGCTACACAAGGTCACACAGTTCTTACGTTAAAATTAACTTAAAATTAGCTGTATGATTTGATATTAATATTGAATTGTGTGTTGTCATGTTCTCTTGAGGTTGTCTGAAAATCCCTTCTGTTGATCCTGGAAAGATATGTACAAACACTACATATGATGAAGATATATGCAAATGTAAGTCTGTCTCAAATTTTATCAGTTGTTTCAGTTGCCTGTTTCACACCCAGCAAACTTAACACAACATTACAACTATTTTAATTCTACATGTTCTCCAGCTCTTGCTTACAATGACTTTGCTCCTGCATGTTCTCGCTTAATGCACACTGATAATCTCACATTCTTTATTGTTATTTCTTGACTAAATAAATAGACAGGTGAACACAATCTGCTTATACTTCTCAGTTGTCATCTTTATTGTAGGACTCATTATTCATACATGAGTGGAGTATGTCAATAATAGATTTGTGAAAGAAGATGAACATGCATGCTGAAATTACAATACATTTATAGGTTTATAAATTAACAACAATATATTAGATCACCTTAAACTTTGAGACTCAGTTACAAAGATATATTACTAAAACCCATGTCTTATTTATTTCCTTGTCTTAAAGGGAATGTAGGAAGCAAATACGTTCTGCATTTTAATGGGAATGCATGGATGTGTGTCATCTGTGTTGATGAAAGATCAACCACTGTCACACCACTGTCAAACACCATCACTAACATTACAACTACCAGTTTCGAAACAACTGAGACAACAAACAATCCAACTACCAGTTTCGAACCAACTGAGACAACTAACAATCCAACTACTAGTTTCAAACCAACTGAGACAACTAATAATCCAGCTACCAGCTTCGAACCATCTGAAACAACTAACAATCCAACTACTAGTTTCAAACCAACTGAGACAACTAACAATCCAGCTACCAGCTTCGAACCAACTGAAACAACTAACAATCCAACTATCAGTTTCGAAGCATCTGAGACAACAAACAATCAAACTACCAGTTTTGAACCAACTGAGACAACTAACAATCCAACTACTAGTTTCAAACCAACTGAGACAACTAACAATCCAACTACCAGCATCGAACCATCTGAGACAACTAACAATCCAACTATCAGTTTCAAACCATCTGTGATGACTAAAAATCTAACAACTAGTTTCAAACCATCTGAGGAAACTAACAATCTAACTACAAGTTTCACACCATCTGAGACAACTAACAATCCAGCTACCAGTTTCAAACCATCTTTGATGACTAACAAACCAACAACTAGTTTCAAAGGATTTGAGGCAAATAAAAATCCAACTACAAGTTTCACACCAACTGAGACAACTAACAATCCAACTGCCAGTTTCGAACCATCTGAGACAACTAAGAATCCAACTACCCGTTTCGAACCAACTGAGACAACTAACAATCCAAGTACGAGCTTCAAACTATCTATGACAACTAACTATCCAACTACCATTTTCGAACCATCTGAGACAACTAACAATCCAACTAGCAGCTTCGAACAAACTGAGTCAGCTATCAATCCAGCTACCAGTTTCAAACCATCTGTGACAACTTACAATCAAACTACCAGTTTCACACCATCTGAGACAACAAACAATCCAACTACCAGTTTTGAACCAACTGAGACAACTGACAATCTAAGTACGAGCTTCAAGCCATCTGAGACAACTAACAATCCAACTACCAGTTTTGAACCAACTGAGACAACTAACAATCCAACTACTAGTTTCAAACCAACTGAGACAACTAACAATCCAGCTACCAGCTTCGAACCAACTGAGACATCTAACAATCCAACTACCAGTTTTGAACCAACTGAGACAACTGACAATCTAAGTACGAGCTTCAAACCAACTGAAACAACTAACAATCCAACTACCAGTTTCGAAGCATCTGAGACAACAAACAATCAAACTACTAGTTTCAAACCAACTGAGACAACTAACAATCCAGCTACCAGCTTCGAACCAACTGAAACAACTAACAATCCAACTACCAGTTTCAAACCATCTGTGATGACTAACAATCTAACAACTAGTTTCAAACCATCTGAGGAAGCTATCAATCCAACTACAAGTTTCACACCATCTTTGATGACTAACAAACCAACAACTAATTTCAAAGGATCTGAGGCAAATAAAAATCCAACTACAAGTTTCAAACCATCTGTGACAACTAACAATCAAACTACCAGTTTCACACCATCTGAGACAACAAACAATCCAACTACCAGTTTCGAACCAACTGAGACATCTAACAATCAAACTACCAGTTTTGAACCAACTGAGACAACTAACAATCCAACTACTAGTTTCAAACCAACTGGGACAACTAACAATCCAGCTACCAGCTTCGAACCATCTGAGACAACTAACAATCCAACTAGCAGCTTCGAACAAACTGAGTCAAGTACAAGTTTCACACCATCTGAGACAACTAACAATCCAGCTACCAGTTTCAAACCATCTTTGATGACTAACAAACCAACAACTAGTTTCAAAGGATCTGAGGCAAATAAAAATCCAACTACAAGTTTCACACCAACTGAGACAACTAACAATCTAACTGCCAGTTTCGAACCATCTGAGACAACTAAGAATCCAACTACCAGTTTCGAAACAAATGAGAAAACTAACAATCCAACTACCAGTTTTGAACAAACTGAGACAACTAACAATCCAAGTACGAGCTTCAAACTATCTGTGACAACTAACAATCCAACTACCATTTTCGAACCATCTGAGACAACTAACAATCCAACTAGCCATTTCAAACCATCTGAGACAACTATCAATCCAGCTACCAGTTTCAAACCATCTGTGACAACTAACAATCAAACTACCAGTTTCACACCATCTGAGACAACTAACAATCCAACTACCAGTTTTGAACCAACTGAGACAACTAATAATCCAACTAGTAGTTTCAAACCAACTGAGACAACTAACAATCCAGCCACCAGCATCGAACCAACTGAAACAACTATCAATCCAGCTACCACTTTCAAACCATCTGAAACAACTTACAATCAAACTACCAGTTTCACACCATCTGAGACAACTAACAATCCAACTACCAGTTTCGAACCAAGTGTGACAACTAACAATCCAACTACCAGTTTCAAACCATCTGAAACAACTAACAATCAAACTACCAGTTTTGAACCAACTGTGACAACTAACAATCCAACTACCAGTTTCAAACCATCTGAAACAACTAACAATCAAACTACCAGTTTTGAACCAACTGTGACAACTAACAATCCAACTACCAGTTTCAAACCATCTGAAACAACTAACAATCAAACTACCAGTTTTGAACCAACTGTGACAACTAACAATCCAACTACCAGTTTCAAACCATCTGAGACAACTAACAATCCAACTACCAGTTTCAAACCATCTGAAACAACTAACAATCAAACTACCAGTTTTGAACCAACTGTGACAACTAACAATCCAACTACCAGTTTCAAACCATCTGAAACAACTAACAATCAAACTACCAGTTTTGAACCAACTGTGACAACTAAAAATCCAACTATCAGTTTCAAACCATCTGAGACAACTAACAATCCAACTACCAGTTTCAAACCATCTGAGACAACTAACAATCAAACTACCAGTTTCGAACCAACTGTGACAACTAACAATCCAACTACCAGTTTCGAACCATCTGAGACAACTAACAATCAAACTACCAGTTTCGAACCATCTGAGACAACTAACAATCAAACTACCAGTTTCGAACCAACTGAGACAACTAACAATCCAACTACCAGTTTCAAACCATCTGAGGAAACTAACAATCTAACTACAAGTTTCACACCATCTGAGACGATTAACAATCCAACTACACGTTTCACACCATCTGAGACAACTAACAATCCAGCTACCAGTTTCAAACCATCTTTGATGACTAACAAACCAACTGCCAGTTTCGAACCATCTGAGACAACTAACAATCAAACTACCAGTTTCAAACCATCTGAGACAACTAACAATCAAACTACCAGTTTCAAACCATCTGAGACAACTAACAATCCAAGTATGAACTTAAAACCATCTGAGAAAAATAACGATCCAACTACCAGTTTCGAACCAACTGAGACAACTAACAATCCAACTACCAGTTTCAAACCATCTGAGACAACTAACAATCAAACTAACAGTTTCGAACCACCTGAGACAACTAACAATCCAAGTATGAACTTAAAACCATCTGAGACAACTAACAATCCAACTACCAGTTTCAAACCATCTGAGACAACTAACAATCAAACTAACAGTTTCGAACCACCTGAGACAACTAACAATCCAAGTATGAACTTAAAACCATCTGAGACAACTAACAATCCAACTACCAGTTTCAAACCATCTGAGACAACTAACAATCAAACTAACAGTTTCGAACCACCTGAGACAACTAACAATCCAAGTATGAACTTAAAACCATCTGAGACAACTAACGATCCAACTACCAGTTTCGAACCAACTGAGACAACTAACAATCCAACTACCAGTTTCAAACCATCTGAGACAACTAACAATCAAACTAACAGTTTCGAACCACCTGAGACAACTAACAATCCAAGTATGAACTTAAAACCATCTGAGACAACTAACAATCCAACTACCAGTTTCAAACCATCTGAGACAACTAACAATCAAACTAACAGTTTCGAACCACCTGAGACAACTAACAATCCAAGTATGAACTTAAAACCATCTGAGACAACTAACAATCCAACTACCAGTTTCAAACCATCTGAGACAACTAACAATCAAACTAACAGTTTCGAACCACCTGAGACAACTAACAATCCAAGTATGAACTTAAAACCATCTGAGACAACTAACGATCCAACTACCAGTTTCGAACCAACTGAGACAACTAACAATCCAACTACCAGTTTCAAACCATCTGAGACAACTAACAATCAAACTAACAGTTTCGAACCACCTGAGACAACTAACAATCCAAGTATGAACTTAAAACCATCTGAGACAACTAACAATCCAACTACCAGTTTCAAACCATCTGAGACAACTAACAATCAAACTAACAGTTTCGAACCACCTGAGACAACTAACAATCCAAGTATGAACTTAAAACCATCTGAGACAACTAACGATCCAACTACCAGTTTCGAACCAACTGAGACAACTAACAATCCAACTACCAGTTTCAAACCATCTGAGACAACTAACAATCAAACTAACAGTTTCGAACCACCTGAGACAACTAACAATCCAAGTATGAACTTAAAACCATCTGAGACAACTAACAATCCAACTACCAGTTTCAAACCATCTGAGACAACTAACAATCAAACTAACAGTTTCGAACCACCTGAGACAACTAACAATCCAAGTATGAACTTAAAACCATCTGAGACAACTAACAATCCAACTACCAGTTTCACACCATCTGAGACAACTAACGATCCAACTACCAGTTTCGAACCAACTGAGACAACTAACAATCCAAGTATGAACTTAAAACCATCTGAGACAACTAACAATCAAACTAACAGTTTCGAACCACCTGAGACAACTAACAATCCAAGTATGAACTTAAAACCATCTGAGACAACTAACGATCCAACTACCAGTTTCAAACCATCTGAGACAACTAACAATCAAACTAACAGTTTCGAACCACCTGAGACAACTAACAATCAAACTAACAGTTTCGAACCACCTGAGACAACTAACAATCCAAGTATGAACTTAAAACCATCTGAGACAACTAACGATCCAACTACCAGTTTCAAACCATCTGAGACAACTAACAATCAAACTAACAGTTTCGAACCACCTGAGACAACTAACAATCAAACTAACAGTTTCGAACCACCTGAGACAACTAACAATCAAACTACCAGTTTCAAACCATCTGAGACAACTAACAATCAAACTACCAGTTTCAAACCATCTGAGACAACTAACAATCCAAGTATGAACTTAAAACCATCTGAGAAAAATAACGATCCAACTACCAGTTTCGAACCAACTGAGACAACTAACAATCCAACTACCAGTTTCAAACCATCTGAGACAACTAACAATCAAACTAACAGTTTCGAACCACCTGAGACAACTAACAATCCAAGTATGAACTTAAAACCATCTGAGACAACTAACAATCCAACTACCAGTTTCAAACCATCTGAGACAACTAACAATCAAACTAACAGTTTCGAACCACCTGAGACAACTAACAATCCAAGTATGAACTTAAAACCATCTGAGACAACTAACAATCCAACTACCAGTTTCAAACCATCTGAGACAACTAACAATCAAACTAACAGTTTCGAACCACCTGAGACAACTAACAATCCAAGTATGAACTTAAAACCATCTGAGACAACTAACGATCCAACTACCAGTTTCGAACCAACTGAGACAACTAACAATCCAACTACCAGTTTCAAACCATCTGAGACAACTAACAATCAAACTAACAGTTTCGAACCACCTGAGACAACTAACAATCCAAGTATGAACTTAAAACCATCTGAGACAACTAACAATCCAACTACCAGTTTCAAACCATCTGAGACAACTAACAATCAAACTAACAGTTTCGAACCACCTGAGACAACTAACAATCCAAGTATGAACTTAAAACCATCTGAGACAACTAACGATCCAACTACCAGTTTCGAACCAACTGAGACAACTAACAATCCAACTACCAGTTTCAAACCATCTGAGACAACTAACAATCAAACTAACAGTTTCGAACCACCTGAGACAACTAACAATCCAAGTATGAACTTAAAACCATCTGAGACAACTAACAATCCAACTACCAGTTTCAAACCATCTGAGACAACTAACAATCAAACTAACAGTTTCGAACCACCTGAGACAACTAACAATCCAAGTATGAACTTAAAACCATCTGAGACAACTAACAATCCAACTACCAGTTTCAAACCATCTGAGACAACTAACAATCCAACTACCAGTTTCAAACCATCTGAGACAACTAACAATCAAACTAACAGTTTCGAACCATCTGAGACAACTAACAATCAAACTAACAGTTTCAAACCATCTGAGACAACTAACAATCAAACTAACAGTTTCGAACCACCTGAGACAACTAACAATCCAAGTATGAACTTAAAACCATCTGAGACAACTAACAATCCAACTACCAGTTTCAAACCATCTGAGACAACTAACAATCAAACTAACAGTTTCAAACCATCTGAGACAACTAACAATCAAACTAACAGTTTCGAACCACCTGAGACAACTAACAATCCAAGTATGAACTTAAAACCATCTGAGACAACTAACGATCCAACTACCAGTTTCAAACCATCTGAGACAACTAACAATCCAACTACCAGTTTCGAACCAACTGTGACAACTAACAATCCAACTGCAAGTTTCACACCATCTGAGATAACAGATCCATCAAAAGCATCGTAAGTGTGTGGTTCACAAGTGACTTTTAAAATTAAAACTCCATTACTGAATACAAAGTGATGAAATCAATTTTGCAGAGACATCTTAGACAAACTGGAGTCTCTAATGGAGCAGATGGGAAAAAACAATACAAGCAACACACAGATCATCAAAGGGGATGTTATTGGTCTTCTTCACGCACAAGCCAATAACACAGAGACCAGAGACATGTGCTACTCTTCAGATCCAAACAGGATAGACGTAAGACTTGAGAAACAATAAAAGGATTGTATGATTTCTCATTTATTATGCTAATTCTTTTTTTTTTTTTTTCATAGGTTGTTGACTGTCAAAGTGACCTGAAGACAGACATTCCCTGGTCTGTAAAGATTCCCAGTGAGGCCTTTAATAAATCAAGACGGGAAAACAATGGCAGGGCGTTACTTGGAGTTCTACGGTTCAAAAACATGGGAAAGGTACTCAAAAAAATAAAATAAAAATAAAAATAAAATTCCATGTTTTAACATTTTAAGGAATGTTTACTAGAGAGTTCACTCAAAAAATTACAATTGTGTTATTATTACATTAAGTGAAATGCAAATATAATGGCACAAATGTCTTGATCTCAGAAGAGCTGGACATAAGTACACTGTCATATTCACTATTATTATGATGCTTCTAAGGTGTTTTAATCCTCTTTGCAATTGACCCTTCACCAATCTAACCAATCAGAACGCCGAATCCGCCATTTTGTCCGACAAAGTAGTCAGGAGTGGGGGGAGGGGGTCTTTACGTTGGGTCAATTATGAATTGTTGCTTGAAAAGAGTTTTTAAAAAGTATAACAGCATGAGAGACATTTTTGAGTGAACTTTTCTTTTAATTTAGTTTTTTTTTTATCTATTGTATTCACACATTTTTATTTGATTTGCTCTATATTTTATTTAGGATGAAACTAAAAAATACACTGTTTTGAACAATGAGGTTTATGGAATAACGATGAGAGCCAATATCACCAACCTTACCAACAATATAGAAATGTTCTTTACACAGAAAGATCTGGTAATGAAGGTTTTGTTGTGAATCTTATTTTGTTATAATAATCAGACACTGTGAAAACAAAATAAAAATCAAACATGTTCTTACAGGTCGGTGAGGCGTCCTGCAGTTCTTGGGATGGAAAAGGTAAATTCATTTATGGCTGTATTGATCAGTTCCCATCAATTTTATATAATTAATTTCGTTCGTCACTCTCTTTTCATCAAAGGAAATCTTACATGGACGACGTCCGGCTGTGAGACAGAAAAAATCAACATTAATACCATAAAGTGCTCGTGTTCACATCTGACATTCTTTGCAGTGCTGATGGTGAGAAGCTTCTCAGAGTTTCATTTAAAGACCCCATGAAATCAATATCAGAGTCTTTTAGCTAGTGACCTTGTAAAAGATGACTAAAGTCATACAAATAAAATGCATTTAAAACTGAAAGATCTGATTCTTGCTAATAAACAAGAATCAGTTTTAAAAGGGTTGTTTCTGTTGTGTTTCTCTGATCTCTCAGTCTGCTCCAGATGCAAATGCAAACATCACAGCACAGTATGTGGATTCATTGAGCTTCATCACTTCTATCGGCTGCGGCATCTCCATGTTTTTTCTGTCCGTCGCTCTGTTCATGCATTTCCTGTTACGGTAGAGTATTTTAAAGTTTAAAATCTAGTTTGCCCTGTTAGTTGTAAGAACTGTGGACGAACCAGACAAATGAATCATTTAGATGATTCTTTCAAAACATAATTCTAATTCAGAATTGAGGTTCCGGCTCCGAACCGTCTGCAGATAAAGCCAGGCTGATTACTTTTACGACACATGCTTCCTGATAGCAGAAGCGACATACCAAAGGGTCACCCAAGAAGACAGAGAGACAATCCAGACCCCTTTTGTTTCCTTACTTCACAGGAGAGCCAAAGAGACTGTTGAACAAATAAATCTGCTTCAAAATTGTTCCAACAATTTTAACGGACTTATCAAACATCTTTTAACTACATACATTTTGCATTATGTGTCCACAAGTACTACCTGTAAACAGTTAGGCTTTAGAAACACTCACAATTCATTTAAATGTGTTAACTCTTGACTGAATGATTGAAAGTATGCCTTATTTGGACTTAATTTGATTCTTTCCCCCTTTCCTATATCCTGACTTGAATGAAATCTGTTTAAAATGTATTGTATCCCATTTAACAGCAATTAGGTTAAAATGGCAATCTGCTAAAGCAGAGACAGACCAGGATGTGACACTTATGTTTTATTGGGGGCAGAGGAAGGCCCTCTTGAAACAGGACAATGTCTGATTGGCCAAGACTCCTCAGAGGTGTGACAAACAACTAAGTTTAAATGATCATATTGCAAGATAGTGAAGGGAGAGAAGTTGGTTAGTAAACGAACTGGAGTTGGTTAGTTCTGGTAAGAGAAACCATGACCAGAGTACCAAGAACAATGGAGTAACAAGAAGAACAGACCAGCCGCTCATTCAAGCCATCCCACCTTCACTCACTTTCCTTTTCTTTACTTAATTTTCCTTTACCGCTGAAAGTCTCGTGTCCTAAGTTTCGCCGCAAAGTTCAACCAACGACTTTTGCCGCTTCAACTCCAGCGACAAAGAGACTTCCTTCATTGTTCCACACGGACCTGATCTGGACCAATCATCGACTTGGGAAACCCCTCTCTGCACGACGAGGGAGATTCACCTTTAAGTCAACGCAAGCAAGTACCTCCAGACCAAAACTGAACTGGTGCATAAATGAATGATTCATGGTTCGTTCTGGTCCTTGAAATGCATTGATAGGAATTCGGTTAATCAGATACTCACTCTCACTCTCTCTCTCTCTCTCTCTCTCTCTCTCTCTCTCTCTCTCTTTCAAAACTCTTTCTCTCTCATTTCCTTCTTACTGCAACGCGTATGAATGTGTGTGTGTGCGTGCCTTTGTGTTAGATTAGTTTGTGTTAGAATAAATAAAATCTCTTGTAGATTTTAAAAGGAAAGTGTCTTGTATTATGTGCTTTATGATTTAATGTCTTAAACTGTGATCAAGTTACCGTGCTCTAATCAGTGTTTTCACGATTGTTGGATATTTATATCCGTTACAAGAGCTTATTACGGCTCGAGCAAATGAACGCTGGACGAATCAGTTGCTCGGTCGTAATCTAAACAACTCTTTATAATTCCCTAAATATTTCATTTGAGCTAATTTTACTTCCTAGGGTGTTTTCCCTACAGTAATGGTGGAGTATAATTCGGGCAGTTTAATCTAAATTTGGAGCACATATCAAGTCATTTTTCTTTTTATCAACGCAAATTATTAAACCCCTCAGTGTTTGTGTGACGTATGCAGCGCGCACGGCGCGGTCCGTTTGAACGAGTGCTTGAATGAGTGAGAGCTGTAACCCCAGTCTGCTGTCTTGTCTCTAAACTCCAGTCTGCAGTAAATTTAGATCTATATAACACATACTATAAGGTAAGAACTAAGCGTGTTCCTTAAATTCTAGAATGCCTTGTTTATAGCTATCCTGATGTCTGCGTGTTCCAGCGTCATTCAAATAGCTATAATAACGTTATTGTGTGTCAGAGAGCTGAATTGAAACTAAACTGCATTTAGTTAAAATAGTCTGTGCAGGACGAATACTCTCCTCACAGAACGGCAAGATCGAGCGTGTTCCTCGATCTGTTTCTAAAACTATATATTTATAGCTAAAGTGTCAGTGCGTGTTCCACTGTACTCAATCTGCTATATTCTCCCTTTGTAAAACAGTAACGCTATACGCTTGCTTGTTTTATATTTATAGCTAAACTGGTTATAGTGCGTGTTCCACTGTACTCAATCTGCTATTTTCCCCTTTGTAAAACAGTAACGCTATACGCTTGCTTGTTTTATATTTATAGCTAAACTGGTTATAGTGCGTGTTCCACTGTACTCAATCTGCTATTTTCCCCTTTGTAAAACAGTAACGCTATACGCTTGCTTGTTTTATATTTATAGCTAAACTGATTATAGTGCGTGTTCCACTGTACTCAATCTGCTATTTTCCCCTTTGTAAAACAATAACGCTATACGCTTGCTTGTTTTATATTTATAGCTAAACTGGTTATAGTGCGTGTTCCACTGTACTCAATCTGCTATTTTCCCCTTTGTAAAACAGTAACGCTATACGCTTGCTTGTTTTATATTTATAGCTAAACTGATTATAGTGCGTGTTCCACTGTACTCAATCTGCTATATTCTCCCTTTTTGCTAAACGCTATACGCTTGCTTGTTTGAGCTCGTGTAACACGTGTGTCCGAGCGCAATTTAAGTGATTTGAAACTGTTATATTTTGCGTGCAAATAGAGACCCGCCGAGGTCGCGATTTTTCCATCTATTACAGCAGAAAGCTATCACTTTAAGTCTAAGCCCCACGTCGTAAAACAGCTACGAGTGGTGTCTCTTATTTATAGAGTTGAAACGCGCCGACATTTCACGTAACGCTTGATTGTACGTGCATGTGTCTTTCATTTGTACAGTTACATGTATTTGATGTAATTCACATGTTCGCCACTATCATTTTGTTTGGTCGCCATAGTTACAGTCGTGGCACGGAAGTCTTAACCAACACTTCCGGAAAAGCGTCATTGTAAACAAACCGCACGGTGTTGCTAAGCTAACCTCTGCAGTTGTTTACATTGAAGTTCATATGCTAAAGCCTTTAGCCTCGAAGCTAAGCTAGTTAACATCATTGTGAGAAAGCAGTGTCTGTGTGAGCAACTATAAAGTGATTTAACCACCTAAAACACTTAAATTTTATGTACACTTGTTGGTCTTTCCTTCTTATTTTCCCCTTTACTTTCTCACTTATTACTTTACCTATATTTTACTTGAAAAGAAAAATATTGGTTTACAATTATTAATCGTTTTACCTGCATTTGACTTGAAAAAGAAATACTGGCTTACAATTTTAATTGTCAAATTTGAATTTAATAAAACTAATTAAATTTAAATTGAAACCCTATTTTTCTAGAAAGTAATTTTAAATGATTTCTACATTTCCAAATTTCCATTATTTCTAATTTCATAACTAAAATTATATTTTAGATCTATACTTCAGGTATGAATAAGCCTTGAACTTTAAAAGTTTAAGCAAACTTATTCCACCAAAGTTTTCCTAATTTTGACTCACATTTGTTCATTATTTTATTGCGTTATATCTTTCTTTTCCTTTTCTTGGTTATACACTTAGCCACTCTACTTTATTTATTCATTTACCTCTTTGTTTAATTCCCTTTTTCTTATCTCATCCCATTATTGTCATTTGTTTTCTCTTTCTTACCGTTTTCCTTTCCTCTTCGTATTCTAGCTTAGGAACGACACACCTGAGCCTCAATAGGAGACATTGATATCTTACGAGTTTCAAATCAATCAGAGACAACCCTCTCTTTACTAAAAATGTTATTCTCATGTGTTTAGTTGTTCATCAACTACCAATTCTATACTCGTAATTAGACAAAGGCTTCAGAGCCATTTGTGGATCTGGTCTCCTCCCCTTCCCTTTTCCTCACGTCTTTCCTGTTCTATCCTCCTTTCTTCCATCTTATTCTTCAGATTTGTAGGGATCAAGCTTGGACGAACCATCAATCAATTCTAAAGAAAGAAAAACACAATCTTTCCAAAGAAACAATTCATTAGGTTTTTGATTTTAATCAAACCCTTTTGTGTTCTCCATACTCCCTGCATTTGTAAACGCAATTTAAATTTTGACATTTCCTCCAAGAACATTTAACAGAGACAAGTGTTGAGCAACCGTTGCCTTCACAGCATCCCTGGTAAGCAGTTCAACTGAAGGTGTGTGGTGTCAATCCTGTCAAACTAAGAAAAGAGGTATCAGCATTATTATTGTATTATTGTCCTTGCGAACATAAACAATAATATATATATTTTCTTTTCTTTTGCTTTAGAAACAGCTTTCATTAATAGAAAATATTTATTTGAAATAAATATTTCTCTAAATTGAAAAAAAAAACTTACAATTTGTTTTAACATTTTCTCTCTTTTCCCTTTCTCAGTTGAGTGACAAAGTCCTCACATCACGAGTTGAAAACAGTTTTTCATTAATAGAAAATATTTATAGAAAAATTTCATCTATTGAAATTTGTTTTAACTTTTTCTCTCTCTTACTCAGTTGAGTGACAAAGCCTTCTCATCACTAGCCTACCTGTCTACACTCTGAGACCAACACGTAGCCATCACACTTCACGATTGGTGTACATTCACTGAACGACACTTAGCTGTTCCACCACATATAGGCTTGCACCCCACACAGATCTGTGTCAGTCTCTTCTCCCCAGCGTGCCAACATGTCGCAGACGGAAAACCCCACTGCCCAAGATGTGGACGCCTGGCTCAGCGGCATTACAAACTGCCTCATGCCAAAGACAATTGAACTGTTATTATTTTTAATAATAATCATAATTCTGAGAAGATTCCCGACGCATGATTCAAGCCAGAACCAAGACCACACTGAACTAGGCAAGATAACCAATTCTCTAAGCATTGCCTTCACAGCCCAGCTGAAACTAAGCGACAAGCACATCACCCACCTACAGGAGGAGCTGACACGTGCCCAGAGCCGCATAGACAAGCTGGAAGTGAAAGTCCAAGACGACTTCAAACGTCAGACCACTGAGTTCCTGAGAGAGCTGATGCACATCCAGCGCTGCGCAGACCAGCACAAGGTGAAAGCTCAAGACAAACTTGTGGAGCAAGAAACAAAGGAACAAGTTGACAAGCTCCAAGAAGCCCTTGCAGTTGCGGAACGTGACAAGCAAGAATTAAAGACTGTCCAATGTCACCTGGTAAACCAACTAGAAAATGCCAATTCTGACATTAAAGATAAGAACTTTAAAATCAATGCTCTGGAAGACCATTTGAAATGGTACAGCACTGAAATGGACCATCTAAACCAACAATTAGACGATGCCAACGGCAAGCTCTACATGGTCAGAAATGAACTTAAACATGTTCACACCCAGAAACTAGAGTCAAGAAGGAGGGGCCTCCTCAGCATCACCACAGCTGAGCACAACAGAGTCCCCATCCAAGAACTGCCATGCAACGGAAGAAGTGAGTGGCCACAACCCACAACATCACCGGCCTTCACTACAGATTTCTTCCCTGTCAACCAAAGAGAGCTCATCCATGCAGACCCCAAATTTGCACACAAGATGACCCTTAAAGACCTTAACAAGCTGGCTAAGAACATCACACAGTTCAACCCGAACTCCATGGAGAACCACAACATCCAGACTTACCTCCGAGATATTGACTTCTACCTAGAGGTGAGACCCAATGTGACTGACAGAGACAGGTTGTATCTCCTCAGGTCCACATCCAGCCCAGAGGTACGAAGCTTCTTAGATCGACAACCTGTTCACGTTAAGCACAACTACCAGCTATTATGTGAGACACTGATTAAAGAATTCACAGGCCCAGAGTCGGAACATGGTGTGTTAATCGCTTTGGAAACTAAGCAAGGTCGGCAAGAGACTCCTCAAGCCTACTACCACCGTTTTCGACAAGCCTACTTAGGTGCACATCACGAACCTGAACTTGAAGAGGATGTGAACTTCAAAACCCTCTTCCTGAGAAACCTGCACCCTGGACTAAGTCACCATCTTGGCGTAATGGCCTGCCCAAGCACAATGTCAATCCAACAGCTACGTGACTTGACACACAAGGCCTACATCAAACAGAAGATGAACTCAAAGAAAGGTTTGAAAACAGCCACAATTTCAAACTCCGGCAGCCAAGACTCAAGCCGTGCACTGCAAGACAGCCAGTGGCATGACAATGCCACAGCCTGTCATAAAGGACACGGAGAACGTGATCCCATGCCACTGACAGCTTCCACACCGACAGCTGGAAAATGCCATGGGACCAGCCACACTTCTCAAGAAACCCACCAGAAAGAAACATCTGGGATCCAAACTGGACAGCCAAAGTCCACCAACCAACACATTCAAATGCATCCACTGTGGGTAAGCGACGGCGGAACCCACCTCTGCATCACTCAGTTAAACAAAGCACTGAGAACAAGAACGCCCAAGAACAAGACAGTTCCACCTCAGAAGACATGGAACAACTGATGAGGCAAATTACAGCGTTCTTTGCAAACAACATAAACAGCGACGATCACAAGGATCAGTCACCCTCGTTATGACTAGAGACGGAACGGAAGGTCAGTGATCACCTGATCCACCTTCCAAATGGAGATGACTGCCATCTGTTCTACAACAGCACAGAACGAAGCGGTCTCTTGCAGCCAAACACCGCTGGAAACTCAATAGTACCAGAGAACACAGTTCTGGTTACTCATCACCCACCAATAAACCCAACGAGTTCCCATCTCAAGAACCATGCTTGTGCAACAGTAACAACAGTAAGCACAGAAGGTCAGACAGTCTGTCACAACCAGAAGGCATTACAAAAGGAATGCAACGTAGGAGACAAAGTTTTGCACCACAGCTCAACACAGCCATGTCAGACTTCCTCCTACCTTCTGCCAAAGAACTTCCTGCCTCACTGGACTGACTCCCATCAAATTAGGGATGATCTCTCATCCCAAGTCCAAGATGCAAAGAGCCAATCTTCATCTAAGCCCTTCAAGAAAAGGGGGAGCAAGACAGACTGAACCAGATCTGACCATACCTACACTGCACTACATTACATTTTACACTACACTACATTAACATACTCACCAACATGCTCTTCCTACAGACAGATATTAGTGTCAGAACCTAGCTCAACATCGACTTAGCTACATTCACCATAAGAAACATGCAACCATCTGCCCAACAAGTAGAACACCTTTCATTAAGCTGGTACATGACATCTTAGATGCACGCAGTAGTGTTAGCCATACCAGGAAACACTTAAGTGTTTTATTTTGTTTTTTTTTTCCTCTTCCTCTCTTTCCCTTCTTCTTTATAAGGTAAAATACCTGTCTGCCCCATAAAGGGTCAAGGTCATGACATTAGGATTGACGCACCACGCCTAAGGTCTGAAAGCCATTTGAAAATTCGAATGTGAGCCCGAGAGAGCTCCATGATGGGTCACATCATTTTTACCACAAATGATGTCACCAGACAACCTAGAATAAGTTAGAAGAGATGGAAACTAACAATTTAATCACACAATGTAGAATAACACTCCCAAAATTGAACTTAATCCATCAGTACTCAGATAATCTAATGCCCTGCACCAGTATAGTGGTCAATCATGGAGGTGTTGTTTTGTTGTTGCTTTGTGTGTGTCTGCTTCGTGTCCATTTTTCTACAGTGTTCGCCGATGTCTTCATCTCAACACATCGCCGAACCAAGGGGGGATATGTAAGAACTGTGGACGAACCAGACAAATGAATCATTTAGATGATTCTTTCAAAACATAATTCTAATTCAGAATTGAGGTTCCGGCTCCGAACCGTCTGCAGATAAAGCCAGGCTGATTACTTTTACGACACATGCTTCCTGATAGCAGAAGCGACATACCAAAGGGTCACCCAAGAAGACAGAGAGACAATCCAGACCCCTTTTGTTTCCTTACTTCACAGGAAAGCCAAAGAGACTGTTGAACAAATAAATCTGCTTCAAAATTGTTCCAACAATTTTAACAGACTTATCAAACATCTTTTAACTACATACATTTTGCATTATGTGTCCACAAGTACTACCTGTAAACAGTTAGGCTTTAGAAACACTCACAATTCATTTAAATGTGTTAACTCTTGACTGAATGATTGAAAGTATGCCTTATTTGGACTTAATTTGATTCTTTCCCCCTTTCCTATATCCTGACTTGAATGAAATCTGTTTAAAATGTATTGTATCCCATTTAACAGCAATTAGGTTAAAATGGCAATCTGCTAAAGCAGAGACAGACCAGGATGTGACACTTATGTTTTATTGGGGGCAGAGGAAGGCCCTCTTGAAACAGGACAATGTCTGATTGGCCAAGACTCCTCAGAGGTGTGACAAACAACTAAGTTTAAATGATCATATTGCAAGATAGTGAAGGGAGAGAAGTTGGTTAGTAAACGAACTGGAGTTGGTTAGTTCTGGTAAGAGAAACCATGACCAGAGTACCAAGAACAATGGAGTAACAAGAAGAACAGACCAGCCGCTCATTCAAGCCATCCCACCTTCACTCACTTTCCTTTTCTTTACTTAATTTTCCTTTACCGCTGAAAGTCTCGTGTCCTAAGTTTCGCCGCAAAGTTCAACCAACGACTTTTGCCGCTTCAACTCCAGCGACAAAGAGACTTCCTTCATTGTTCCACACGGACCTGATCTGGACCAATCATCGACTTGGGAAACCCCTCTCTGCACGACGAGGAGATTCACCTTTAAGTCAACGCAAGCAAGTACCTCCAGACCAAAACTGAACTGGTGCATAAATGAATGATTCATGGTTCGTTCTGGTCCTTGAAATGCATTGATAGGAATTCGGTTAATCAGATACTCACTCTCACTCTCTCTCTCTCTCTCTCTCTCTCTCTCTCTCTCTCTCTTTCAAAACTCTTTCTCTCTCATTTCCTTCTTACTGCAACGCGTATGAATGTGTGTGTGTGCGTGCCTTTGTGTTAGATTAGTTTGTGTTAGAATAAATAAAATCTCTTGTAGATTTTAAAAGGAAAGTGTCTTGTATTATGTGCTTTATGATTTAATGTCTTAAACTGTGATCAAGTTACCGTGCTCTAATCAGTGTTTTCACGATTGTTGGATATTTATATCCGTTACAAGAGCTTATTACGGCTCGAGCAAATGAACGCTGGACGAATCAGTTGCTCGGTCGTAATCTAAACAACTCTTTATAATTCCCTAAATATTTCATTTGAGCTAATTTTACTTCCTAGGGTGTTTTCCCTACATAGTAATTAAAGAATTGAAGTTCAAAGTTCTTTGAACTTTGACCAATTGCTTTTGTTCATCTTTTGGATAAAAGCATCTGCTAAATACAGGTTGTTTTTATATTTGAACAGGAAAGCCAAATCAAATCAGGCCACGAAGATCTTGATCAACATGTTTGTGGCTTTGTTTCTCCTGAATTTATCTTTTTTGTCAAACGAGAGCGTCGCCAACACAGAAGTCAAGGCTGCGTGTGTCTTCATAGCGCTGCTCATGCATTACTCCATGCTGACTACATTCACCTGGTTCTTCATTCAAGCTCTTCATATGTACTTATGGCTCATCAGACAGAACGTCACCATCACAAACTACATGAGGAAGATCACCGTGTTCGGCTGGAGTGAGTTACATCAACAAAACATCTGTTATATTGATACTTTAAGAACGGCAAAGACCAGCAAGTCAGACTGTAAACTCGAGTTCACCTGAGAGGGGAAAAAAAAAAAATTATATTATGGTGTTTTTGTCCTTTTCTTGAGCTGTTAAGAGCATCTGAAAACTTAAAATCAATTTATTTCCGTCAGTGTTACTTAATATTTTATTCTAGTTGTTATTCATATTTTGAATGTTTAAATGTAATTTCATATGTTAAGTTTTCATTTTAATTGTAGTTGAAGTTTAAAGTATTGTATTCGTTTTAAATATTTATATATTGGTGTAATTTTTTTTCAGTTTTTGGATTTTTAAAAAGAATGTCTATATATATATATATTTTTTTTAAATTAATTTTTACTTTCGTTTTAGTTCTTTGTTGCCTTGGTAACAAATTAAGTATGTTTTATATGTTTTGTTCAGTTAACATTTATTTACAGTAACAATTTTTATGGTTTTGGTAAACTACAATAACCCTGGTCTCGTGTGTTTTCAGTGTTTCCGACTCCGATAGTCATAGCTGTTATTTCTGTAGGAGGATATAAAACAATGATTATAAACTCAACGTCTGGAAAAACTACACAAATGTAAGTTGCTTTGATGTTACAAATGCATGAATTAAAGAGGACCTGTTCTTTTTTTCATGTTCAACTAGTGTGTAATCCATGAAAAAGCTCTGCAAAGTTCCAAAGTCCTTCTAGCCGGAGTTCTTCTCTATATCAGTGTCAGTGTTTCTGAACTCCATTGTAGTTTTGAGTTTTCTTCACAATATTCCTCATTTAAATAATTCATAGACATAATAAGTTGAGTTAGTTAGTAGTGTGTTGAAACTGGCAGTTATGGTAAGGGGCGGGACATTTCCCAAACACCAATCAGAACACACTTCTCCAGCTGACCAATCAGAGCACACTGAACTTTTCAGTAGGAGGGGCTTCATAGAGACAGGAACTAAACAGAGCGTTACTGACAGACTGGGAAGAGAGGAACTGCAACAATAGAGAATATGAGGAAAATAATCAACATTCGAACAGGAAAACCTGTTCTAGTAGAGCACAAAAAGAACATCAAGACTCTGTAAAAGAGCATAATAGGTCCTCTTTAATGAAGTTTTAAAGTGTCATCATGTCAACATTGTCTGTTTTCTTCTAATTATAGGTGTTGGATTACAGATCCTTTAATTCACTACATAGTGAACGTTGGCTACTACGCTTTAGTTTTCTTCTTCACGACAGGAATCTTCATCATGATCGTCACTAAGATTGTCCAAGCCCGACACATAAAAGCAGCTGACGGCAAGAGAAAGACGTTCAGAAAGCAGCTCATGATGGTGTTGAGTTTGTTCCTGCTCTTCGGCCTGACGTGGGCTGTGGCGTTCTTCAGTTATGGAGCGATGCTCATTCCCTCATATTACATCTTCACTGTGCTGAACTCGTTTCAGGGTGAGAAACAATCACACAAGTCCTACATGGATGATTGTGTGTGATGCTAACTTTTGGTTTTGTTTTTCCTACAGATTTTAGCAAAATATTTTTGGAGTGATTTTTTAAATGAAAAATTGTTTATTTTATATATATAATTTAAAAAAAAATTTGAAACAATTTTACATTAAAAAAAAATATATATATATTTATATATTTAATCATCCATTCATTTATTAATGTATCCATTTTATTTTATTATTATAAGGGGTTATAATGGCGGTTATTGTAATAATTAAAGGGTTAGTTCACCCAAAAAATGAAAATAATGTCATTAATTACTCACCGTCATGTCGCCCCACACCCGTAAGAACTTCATCTTCAGAACACAAATTAAGATATTGTTGATAAGATCCGATGGCTCAGTGAGGCCTCTATAGAGAGCAAAGTCATTCAAAATCTCAAGATCCATAAAGGTAATATAAACATATTTGAAACAGTTCATGTGAGTTCAGTGGTTCGATCTTAATATTATAAAGCGACACAAATATTTCTTGTGCACCAGAAAAAAAAAAAAAAAACGACTTTTCAACAATATGTTTGGAACGACATGAGGGTGAGTAAAAAATGACATTATTTTTGGGTGAACTAACCCTTTAATTTTAACAAAAGCATTTGGCCTAAAGATTATTTTTAGTCGCATTTTAAAAATATTACACAAATGACTTTAATGATATCTTGGATGTATGTGAATTACATTAAATATGTTCCTCTTACATTTGTTTGTTTGGTTTTTCCAGGGTTTTTCCTCTTCCTGTATTACTACCACATTCACAATGATGTAGCGGGAAGTTTCTCTGATGATCCTGAAAGCTCCAGCTTCACCACAGCCATCACACAGTCCAGTTTTACAGCTTGATAAAATGACTTACAATTTCTGAAACTATGGCTCTTTTTCTCTAAACTCTACACACAAAAAACACGCAAAACATCACACATCTCTGGCAAAATTTATTGAACAAATAAGGTATCAGTGTTTCACACATGCCCGTTGGATGTAGGTAATCGGGAAATGATTATGGCATTTAAATGGCAGTTTCCCAAATGAATCACAAGAGCTGTTATTTCTGAGTGATGTGTCTAATGTAGAGAACTGTGAGTAGAGTTTTGGAAAAACTGCTTGTTTTACAATTGCGAACTGAGTGTAAAGCAACTGCGAACTGTGCTTAATATTAACGATGTTAGGTTTATTGAGTGTTATAATCATCCTGCTGTCCTGTATGTTTCAGCATTTCAGAGACACAAACTGAAAGGGCATCTACTGAACCTCTTTAAAAAACGAATTTGCATCTTTAGGATAAAACTATTGACGGCTATGGGTTCGGATATTTCCTTGATCACGCACATGAATGTGGAATATACTTGGTTACTGAAAATGCAAGAATGAAAACATGGTGTAAAAATCAGATAATGACTTTAATGCGTTATATCTCTGAGAGCCTCTCATGTGATATAATAAATCTGATAAAATGTGCAAAAAAAAATGTAATCATGATGGACTTTCAGTGGCTTTTTTCAAACTTATAAACATGTGAATGTCATTCATTAGACAAGATATTGCCACGAGTGCCATTTAATGTGAAGAAAGACTGTATTTTATTGTTTCTATGAAAAGTGGTAACCCCTGGCCTTTTTTTCTGTATGGAAATATGAATCTCTCTATTGCAAAATAATCTAAATATTGTCTAATAAAGACAAGGTTGTGCTTTCATTGGCATTTTTATTATTATAATGATTTATTAGCTATATTTATGTAGTTCTCTGTGAACAAATGTGACTTGATAAACTGGACCTGACAGTAAAAGAACACTGAAATTCACAGTTAAAGCACAGGATTTTCATGTATGCAAATCTATTGATGTCAGTGTTCCAGTGTCTCTGAGCTGCGGGTCATAATCATACGGCTTCATATGTGAACGGATGAATCTCTCTCTCCTCTTGGACTGTGGACTTTCAAGTCAAGATTGTAATAGGAAAATGCTTTTAAAATTTACTACAAATATCTGTTGAAAAGAAAATTCAACTCTATCAGGCTGTCTTTGGGAATTATGTCTCGACAAAAGCAGAATTTGCTGTGGCTGATGATCGTGGGTTGTGCTTTACGCCAGATAAGTATGTTGCCACTATAATTGATCACTGCTGTCATCACTTTTGGCAATGAAAAACTAAAACAGATCCTAAAACACTTAAAGGAAAATTCATCATTTACTCTCCCTCAAGCTGTTCCAAACCTGTATGAATTTCTTTCTTTTGCTGAACACAATATAAGATATTTTGAAGAATATGGGTAACCAAACAGTTGTGGGGCACCACTGACCAAAATTATACACTATGGAAGTCAATGGTGCCCCACAACTGTTCAGAATCACAGAAATAAGCTATTTTATTTGAATGTGTGAGCGAGACATTAGCTGCTATAGTTACATAACTACGTTGTTGGGGAAAGTACCTTTTAAAAGTAATGTGTATCAATATTGTGCTACTGCCTTAAAAAGTAACTAATTGTTACTTAGTTACATTAACATTATGTTACTTTTGTGTTATTTTATCTCACTTGGGCTGGGCTTGCTTTTTTGTTTTGTAATAACAACAACAAAAGTTCTATCTTTGGCAAATGTAAAGGCCCTTTTCAAACCAAAAGTGACATAAATAAGCCTCAGGCTAAAAGAATGCAAATTGATGTTTGTACAGCAGAACAAACCTTTCAAACAAATGCAGCAGAAGAAAGGGATAACACACTTCAGCATTAGAAATAAAAATATGAATGCTTATCTAAAGTCATTTTTGCTTATTGGTATGGTTGAATTATATCACTGAATGTCAGCAGCAAAGACAGTGGTCAATAAAATTAGATTAAATACATAAAGGCCCGGTTTCACAGACAGGGTTTAGATTAAGCCAGGATTAGGCCTTAGTTCAGTTAGGGCATTTCAATAGCTTTTATAAATGTGCTTTAGCCAAAAAAAAAAAAAAAAACATTACTGGTGTACATCTTGAGACAAAAAGTACATTTATGTTATAAGTATATTTGTGTATATAAGTATATTTGTGTTATTTAACATTTAATTATTGGATGTTTGCGTAATATTCTGATGTTGCATTTTGAGCATAGAATGTAAAAGAGCAAAATCACTCAATTTTGAGTGGATATCTTTGCCAGAAATCACAAGAACCACAGGATTTACTGTAATCTGGAAACAAGTAAAATGTTAAGTCCCTTAGTAAATTTATATTGATTCAAAATGATTTTTCACTTGCACGTTCACAGTCCACTTTGTCTCCCCATTTAATCTTGCAAAGACTCAAGGTTCTTTCTTTTTCTTTGTAAATAAAGTGCATTTTCACCTGTCAGTGTCGAAAGATTTATAGACATATAGATGAAAGATTTATAGATTTTTCTTTACAAGGAGTCATTGGGTTTACATAGTAGTTTAATTAATTTATTAGTTTAGTTTATTTAATAATTAATTTAGAATTTGGACACAGAAAATGGCAATAGTTTCTTTTTTACACTCTACTCTGTATGTTGTTTCAATTCGTAACTTTTCTATTTTTTTGTAATGTTACTTGACAGCTGTTTTCCTCGGGCAAAGGATTGACTATCCAAACAAAGGAATAAGCATAAAAAGTTTGAGAATAATATAGACAAAACAAGGGAAGACTGTCTAAACTTTGTTCATGTGTGAAAGACTTGTTCATTTTGTTTAATGAAAATCACATGAGATTTTGCTGACTAAGTCTTTTTTTCTGAAATTATCAGCATACATTTTTTCCATCTTTTGTATGGCACTGAAAATAAATTGATGACTTTATATTAGGGATGCACCGATACCATTTTTTAAGGACAGAGTACGAGTACCGATACTTTTTTCTAGTACTCGCCGACACCGATACCTATACATTTATTAATTTCGACAGTCAGGAGTGATTTTTTTTTTTTTTGGCCACCCCAATGAAATCAATCACTGGGTCTTACCTGGCCACCACTGAAAAAAACATTCTGGCTACATCCCTGCCAATATGCCAAAGTCAGCTTGAGACTATGGATTTCATTTGGCATCTCTCTCATCTTCACCTGTATAGCTGATAATGAAGAGGCTCTAAAGACATGATCAACATACTCACAAGGCTTGAGCTTGAATAATGACAAATTCAAGAAAGACTTTAGTCAGTAGCTTCTCTTTGTCAAATTGCAACGACTGACAGACTATCCACCATTTATTTATTTAACACATTTCAAGCCTCTAGCATTAATCACTGATGTCCTTGTAACATTCCTTTTTATTATTTCAACAGGTACATCATTAGGAACTCCAGAGTGTTGCCAACTGCCCTCAGAACAATGTAGGATTGAACTTAAAGAACTATTATTTATTTGTAATATTTATCTCATTACACATATTCAGGTTACAAATAGTCACAAAGATCTTACTTTAAAAATAAGGCAGATACTGTATGCTTTGATAATTATGTTGATTTGTGTGTTATGTTCTCTTGAGGTTGTCTGAAAATCTCTACTGTTACCTTTCAAGAGATATGTAGAAATGCTGTATATGATGATACATGCAGTGGTAAGTCAGTCATAAAATTCATCAGTTGTTTCAGTTTCCTGTTTCCCACCCACCAAACTTTGATTTCAAAATCAAGAAAATTATCATTCAACATATAAATAATCATATTTCTAAGTAAAAATTTAAATAGTAAAAATGTAATCAAGTTAGTCCATTTTAATTCTACATGTTTTCCAGCTCTTGCTCACAATGATTTTGCACCAGCATGTTTTTGCTTAGCATACACTGAAAGTCTTACATGTTCTTTATTGTTATTTCTTGACCAAATGAATAGACAGGTAAACACAAATCTGCTTATTCTTCTCAGTTGTTATCTTTATTACAGTGTTAATAATGTTAATAATGCATATGCAAAATAAGATAAACATGCATCAGGGCTTTAGAGTGCGACCAATTTGGTCGCATATGCAACCTAATTTCTTAATGGTGCGACTAAAAAACAGCTCTCGCGATCTCACCTGAGAACATTCGCCAGTATGGAGAAACTCTCACGATACCATCTGAGAAAGCAAGACATGAGCAATTGATCTCAGATTAATGGATCTACTACAAACATTACTATAATAAAGAATTGATCTCAGACTAACGGCTCTATTATAAACATTACATATGTTACAAAATAAAACAATGAAACAATTAATTAATTGACTATTTCGCCATTCCATTTTCATCTCTTTTAACCACAAACAATGTTAAAACAAAAGTTACTTTGTATATTGAACAGAACTATGACTGTATTAACTGTCCAAATGTTAATCACTACTGAATAGTGATTAATATTATGAATACTTAGTGTGGTAACAATAGAGTATCCCTTCATTTGGACACAGTGGAAGATCTGATCAGAATCAGTGTAGAGGGGCCATGTCTGGAAGATTTTGATGCGAGATTTTCAGTTTGAAGCCCTTAAAACACTCAATTTAGATTTTCTTTTTATTTCATTTATCTTGAGATGTTTTAAGTTTAAATTTCAGCTCAGTGAAGCACTTTAAGCACCAACACTTTTTCATTAAGTTACCTTTCTTGTAGAATTGAGCTTCAAATACAGAACTTTAGGTTGACCAGATTATTAGTTAATCAGGTACAGGTCAATATTGCTTATATGGACAGTGATTTTTTAAAAAAAAGTGAACTTGTAAAACTGCAGTGTTAGATGCGATGTGGTCAAAAATTTGGGTGCACCTAACTTTTGTGCTGGTGCACCTAAGAAAAAAAGTTAGGCGCACCAGTGCATAAAGTAAGTCTAGAGCCCTGAATGCATGCTGAAATTACAATACATTTATTGGTTTATAAATAACACAATTTCTTAGATCACTTTAATCTTTGAAACTCAATTACACAGATATATAACTAAAATTCATCTCTTATTTATTTTTGTTAAAGAGAATGAAGGAAGCAAATACATTCAGCAAATTAATGGGAGTGAACAGATATGTGTCAACTGCAGTCTGCTTTTTAATGGGAGTGAATGGATATGTGTCATTTGTGTTGATGAAAGATCAACTACTGTCACACCACTGTCACAGACAACCACTAACTATCCAGCTACCAGTTTCACACAAAATGAGACAACTAACAACCCAACTACCAGTTTCACACAAAATGAGACAACTAACGATCCAACTGCCGGTTTCACACAAAATGAGACAACTAACAATCCAGCCACCAGTTTCAAACAAATTGAGACAACTAACAACCCAACTACCAGTTTCACACAAAATGAGACAACTAACGATCCAACTACCAGTTTCACACAAAATGAGACAACTACAATTCCAGCTACCAGTTTCACACAAATTGAGACAACTAACAACCCAACTACCAGTTTCACACCATCTGAGACAACTAACAATCCAGCTACCAGTTTCACACAAATTGAGACAACTAACAATCCAACTGCCGGTTTCACACCATCTGAGACAACTAACAATCCAACTACTGGTTTCACACAAAATGAGACAACTACCAATCCAGCCACCAGTTTCACACAAAATGAGACAACTACCAGTCCAGCCACCAGTTTAACACAAATTGAGACAACTAACAACCCAACTACCAGTTTCACACAAAATGAGACAACTACCAATCCAGCCACCAGTTTCACACAAAATGAGACAACTACCAGTCCAGCCACCAGTTTAACACAAATTGAGACAACTAACAACCCAACTACCAGTTTCACACAAAATGAGACAACTACCAATCCAGCCACCAGTTTCACACAAAATGAGACAACTACCAATCCAGCCACCAGTTTCACACAAAATGAGACAACTACCAGTCCAGCCACCAGTTTAACACAAATTGAGACAACTAACAACCCAACTACCAGTTTCACACAAAATGAGACAACTAACAATCCAGCCACCAGTTTCACACAAAATGAGACAACTAATAATCCAGCTACCAGTTTCACACAAATTGAGACAACTAACAATCCAACTACTGGTTTCACACAAAATGAGACAACTAACAATCCAACTACCAGTTTCACACAAATTGAGACAACTACCAATCCAGCCACCAGTTTCACACAAATTGAGACAACTACCAATCCAGCCACCAGTTTCACACAAAATGAGACAACTACCAATCCAGCCACCAGTTTCACACAAATTGAGACAACTACCAATCCAGCCACCAGTTTCACACAAATTGAGACAACTACCAATCCAGCCACCAGTTTCACACAAATTGAGACAACTACCAATCCAGCTACCGGTTTCACACCATCTGAGACAACTAACGATCCAGCTACCAGTTTCACACAACATGAGACAACTAACGATCCAACTACCACTGTCAGACAAAATGAGACAACTAACGATCCAACTACCAGTGTCAGACAACATGAGACAACTAACGATCCAACTACCAGTGTCAGACAACATGAGACAACTAACGATCCAACTACCAGTGTCAGACAACATGAGACAACTAACAATCCAGCTACCGGTTTCACACAACATGAGACAACTAACAATCCAGCCACCAGTTTCACACAAAATGAGACAACTAACAATCAAACTACCAGTGTCAGACAACATGAGACAACTAACAATCCAGCTACCGGTTTCACACAACATGAGACAACTAACAATCCAGCTACCGGTTTCACACAACATGAGACAACTAACAATCCAGCTACCAGTTTCACACAACATGAGACAACTAACAATCCAGCTACCGGTTTCACACAAAATGAGACAACTAACAAACCAGCTACCGGTTTCACACAAAATGAGACAACTAACAATCCAGCTACCAGTTTCACACAACATGAGACAACTAACAATCCAGCCACCAGTTTCACACAACATGAGACAACTAACAATCAAACTACCGGTTTCACACAAAATGAGACAACTAACAATCCAGCTACCGGTTTCACACAAAATGAGACAACTAACAATCCAGCTACCGGTTTCACACAAAATGAGACAACTAACAATCCAGCTACCGGTTTCACACAACATGAGACAACTAACAATCCAGCCACCAGTTTCACACAAAATGAGACAACTAACAATCCAGCTACCAGTTTCACACAACATGAGACAACTAACAATCCAGCTACCGGTTTCACACAAAATGAGACAACTAACAAACCAGCTACCGGTTTCACACAAAATGAGACAACTAACAATCCAGCTACCAGTTTCACACAACATGAGACAACTAACAATCCAGCCACCAGTTTCACACAAAATGAGACAACTAACAATCCAGCTACCAGTTTCACACAACATGAGACAACTAACAATCCAGCCACCAGTTTCACACAAAATGAGACAACTAACAATCCAGCTACCGGTTTCACACAAAATGAGACAACTAACAATCCAGCTACCGGTTTCACACAACATGAGACAACTAACAATCCAGCCACCAGTTTCACACAAAATGAGACAACTAACAATCCAGCTACCAGTTTCACACAACATGAGACAACTAACAATCCAGCTACCGGTTTCACACAAAATGAGACAACTAACAATCCAGCTACCAGTTTCACACAACATGAGACAATTAACAATCCAGCCACCAGTTTCACACAAAATGAGACAACTAACAATCCAGCTACCGGTTTCACACAAAATGAGACAACTAACAATCCAGCTACCGGTTTCACACAAAATGAGACAACTAACAATCCAGCTACCGGTTTCACACAACATGAGACAACTAACAATCCAGCCACCAGTTTCACACAAAATGAGACAACTAACAATCCAGCTACCAGTTTCACACAACATGAGACAACTAACAATCCAGCCACCAGTTTCACACAAAATGAGACAACTAACAATCCAGCTACCAGTTTCACACAAAATGAGACAACTAACAATCCAGCTACCGGTTTCACACAAAATGAGACAACTAACAATCCAGCTACCGGTTTCACACAAAATGAGACAACTAACAATCCAGCTACCAGTTTCAGACAAATTGAGACAACTAACAATCCAACTACAAGTTTCACACCATCTGAGAAAACTAACGATCCAGCTACCAGTTTCAGACAAATTGAGACAACTAACAATCCAACTACAAGTTTCACACCATCTGAGAAAACTAATAATCCAGCTACCAGTTTCAGACAAATTGAGACAACTAACAATCCAGCTACCAGTTTCAGACAAAATGAGACAACTAATAATCCAACTTCCGGTTTCAGACAAAATGAGACAGCTAGCAATCCAGCTACCAGTTTCAGACAAATTGAGACAACTAACAATCCAACTACAAGTTTCACACCATCTGAGACAACTAACGATCCAGCTACCAGTTTCAGACAAATTGAGACAACTAACAATCCAACTACAAGTTTCACACCATCTGAGAAAACTAACGATCCAGCTACCAGTTTCAGACAAATTGAGACAACTAACAATCCAACTACAAGTTTCACACCATCTGAGAAAACTAACGATCCAGCTACCAGTTTCAGGCAAATTGAGACAACTAACAATCCAGCTACCAGTTTCAGAAAAAATGAGACAACTAATAATCCAACTTCCAGTTTCAGACAAAATGAGACAGCTAACGATCCAGCTACCAGTTTCAGACAAACTGAGACAACTAACGATCCAACTACCAGTGTCAGACAACATGAGACAACAAACGATCCAGCTACCAGTTTCACACAACATGAGACAACTAATAATCCAACTACCAGTGTCAGACAACATGAGACAACTAACGATCCAGCTACCAGTGTCAGACAACATGAGACAACTAACGATCCAGCTACCAGTTTCACACAACATGAGACAACTAACGATCCAACTACCAGTGTCAGACAACATAGGACAACTAACGATCCAACTACCAGTGTCAGACAACATAGGACAACTAACGATCCAACTACCAGTGTCAGACAACATGAGACAACTAACGATCCAACTACCAGTGTCAGACAACATGAGACAACTAACGATCCAACTACCAGTGTCAGACAACATGAGACAACTAACGATCCAACTACCAGTGTCAGACAACATGAGACAACTAACGATCCAACTACCAGTGTCAGACAACATGAGACAACTAACGATCCAACTACCAGTTTCAGACAAAATGAGACAGCTAGCAATCCAGCTACCAGTTTCAGACAAATTGAGACAACTAACAATCCAGCTACCAGTTTCAGACAAATTGAGACAACTAACAATCCAGCCACCAGTTTCACACAAAATGAGACAACTAACAATCCAGCTACCAGTTTCACACAAAATGAGACAACTAACAATCCAGCTACCGGTTTCACACAAAATGAGACAACTAACAATCCAGCTACCGGTTTCACACAAAATGAGACAACTAACAATCCAGCTACCGGTTTCACACAAAATGAGACAACTAACAATCCAGCTACAAGTTTCACACAATCTGAGACAACTAACAATCCAGCTACCAGTTTCAGACAAATTGAGACAACTAACAATCCAGCCACCAGTTTCACACAACATGAGACAACTAACAATCCAGCTACCAGTTTAACAGACAAAATGAGACAACTAACAATCCAGCTACCAGTTTCAGACAAAATGAGACAACTAACAATCCAGCCACCGGTTTCACACAAAATGAGACAACTAACAATCCAGCCACCAGTTTCACACAACATGAGACAACTAACAATCCAGCTACCGGTTTCACACAAAATGAGACAACTAACAATCCAACTACCGGTTTAACACAAAATGAGACAACTAACAATCCAGCTACCGGTTTCACACAAAATGAGACAACTAACAATCCAGCCACCAGTTTCACACAAAATGAGACAACTAACAATCCAGCCACCAGTTTCACACAACATGAGACAACTAACAATCCAGCTACCAGTTTCAGACAAAATGAGACAACTAACGATCCAGCTACCAGTTTCAGACAAATTGAGACAACTAACAATCCAACTACAAGTTTCACACCATCTGAGAAAACTAACGATCCAGCTACCAGTTTCAGACAAATTGAGACAACTAACAATCCAGCTACCAGTTTCAGACAAATTGAGACAACTAACAATCCAGCTACCAGTTTCAGAAAAAATGAGACAACTAATAATCCAACTTCCGGTTTCAGACAAAATGAGACAACTAACAATCCAACTACAAGTTTCACACCATCTGAGACAACTAACGATCCAGCTACCAGTTTCAGACAACATGAGACAACTAACGATCTAACTACCAGTGTCAGTCAACATGAGACAACTAACGATCCAGCTACCAGTTTCACACAACATGAGACAACTAACGATCCAACTACCAGTGTCAGACAACATGAGACGACTAACGATCCAACTACCAGTGTCAGACAACATGAGACAACTAACGATCCAACTACCAGTTTCACAACATCTGAGACAACTAACGATCCAGCTACCAGTTTCACACAACATGAGACAACTAACGATCCAACTACCAGTGTCAGACAACATGAGACAACTAACGATCCAACTACCAGTTTCACACAAAATGAGACAACTAACGATCCAACTACCAGTTTCACACAACATGAGACAACTAACGATCCAACAACCAGTTTCACACAAAATGAGACAACTAACGATCCAGCTACCGGTTTCACACAAAATGAGACAACTAACAATCCAGCCACCGGTTTCACACAAAATGAGACAACTAACAATCCAGCTACCGGTTTAACACAAAATGAGACAACTAACAATCCAGCTACCGGTTTCACACAAAATGAGACAACTAACAATCCAGCCACCAGTTTCACACAACATGAGACAACTAACAATCCAGCTACCGGTTTCACACAAAATGAGACAACTAACAATCCAGCTACCGGTTTCACACAAAATGAGACAACTAACAATCCAGCCACCAGTTTCACACAAAATGAGACAACTAACAATCCAGCCACCAGTTTCACACAACATGAGACAACTAACAATCCAGCTACCAGTTTCAGACAAAATGAGACAACTAACGATCCAGCTACCAGTTTCAGACAAATTGAGACAACTAACAATCCAACTACAAGTTTCACACCATCTGAGAAAACTAACGATCCAGCTACCAGTTTCAGACAAATTGAGACAACTAACAATCCAGCTACCAGTTTCAGAAAAAATGAGACAACTAATAATCCAACTTCCGGTTTCAGACAAAATGAGACAACTAACAATCCAACTACAAGTTTCACACCATCTGAGACAACTAACGATCCAGCTACCAGTTTCAGACAAATTGAGACAACTAACAATCCAACTACAAGTTTCACACCATCTGAGAAAACTAACGATCCAGCTACCAGTTTCAGACAAATTGAGACAACTAACAATCCAACTACAAGTTTCACACCATCTGAGAAAACTAACAATCCAGCTACCAGTTTCAGACAAATTGAGACAACTAACAATCCAGCTACCAGTTTCAGACAAAATGAGACAACTAATAATCCAACTTCCAGTTTCAGACAAAATGAGACAACTAACGATCCAGCTACCAGTTTCAGACAAATTGAGACAACTAACAATCCAACTACAAGTTTCACACCATCTGAGAAAACTAATAATCCAGCTACCAGTTTCAGACAAAATGAGACAACTAACAATCCAGCTACCAGTGTCAGACAACATGAGACAACTAATAATCCAGCTACCAGTTTCAGACAAAATGAGACAACTAATAATCCAGCTACCAGTTTAGGACAAAATGAGACAACTAATAATCCAGCTACCAGTTTCAGACAAAATGAGACAACTAACAATCCAGCTACCAGTTTCAGACAAAATGAGACAACTAACAATCCAGCTACCAGTTTCAGACAAAATGAGACAACTAATAATCCAGCTACCAGTTTCAGACAAAGTGAGACAACTAACAATCCAGCTACCAGTTTCAGACAAAATGAGACAACTAACAATCCAGCTACCAGTTTCAGGCAAAGTGAGACAACTAACAATCCAGCTACCAGTTTCAGACAAAGTGAGACAACTAACAATCCAGCCACCAGTTTCAGACAAAGTGAGACAACTAACAATCCAGCTACCAGTTTCAGACAAAGTGAGACAACTAACAATCCAGCTACCAGTTTCAGGCAAAGTGAGACAACTAACAATCCAGCTACCAGTTTCAGACAAAGTGAGACAACTAACAATCCAGCTACCAGTTTCAGACAAAGTGAGACAACTAACAATCCAGCTACCAGTGTCAGACAACATGAGACAACTAACAATCCAGCTACCAGTGTCAGACAACATGAGACAACTAACAATCCAGCTACCAGTTTCAGACAAAATGAGACAACTAATAATCCAGCTACCAGTTTCAGACAAGGTGAGACAACTAACAATCCAGCTACCAGTGTCAGACAACATGAGACAACTAACAATCCAGCTACCAGTTTCAGACAAAATGAGACAACTAATAATCCAGCTACCAGTTTCAGACAAAGTGAGACAACTAACAATCCAGCTACCAGTTTCAGACAAAATGAGACAACTAACAATCCAGCTACCAGTTTCAGGCAAAGTGAGACAACTAACAATCCAGCTACCAGTTTCAGACAAAGTGAGACAACTAACAATCCAGCCACCAGTTTCAGACAAAGTGAGACAACTAACAATCCAGCTACCAGTTTCAGACAAAGTGAGACAACTAACAATCCAGCTACCAGTTTCAGGCAAAGTGAGACAACTAACAATCCAGCAACCAGTTTCAGACAAAGTGAGACAACTAACAATCCAGCTACCAGTGTCAGACAACATGAGACAACTAACAATCCAGCTACCAGTGTCAGACAACATGAGACAACTAACAATCCAGCTACCAGTGTCAGACAACATGAGACAACTAACAATCCAGCTACCAGTTTCAGACAAAATGAGACAACTAATAATCCAGCTACCAGTTTCAGACAAAGTGAGACAACTAATAATCCAGCTACCAGTTTCAGACAAAGTGAGACAACTAACAATCCAGCTACCAGTGTCAGACAACATGAGACAACTAACAATCCAGCTACCAGTTTCAGACAAAATGAGACAACTAACAATCCAGCTACCAGTTTCAGACAAAATGAGACAACTAATAATCCAGCTACCAGTTTCAGACAAAGTGAGACAACTAATAATCCAGCTACCAGTTTCAGACAAAGTGAGACAACTAATAATCCAGCTACCAGTTTCAGACAAAATGAGACAACTAACAATCCAGCTACCAGTTTCAGACAAAACGAGGCAACTAACAATCCAACTACAAGTTTCACACCATCTGAGACAACTAACAATCCAACTACCAGTTTCAGACAAAGTGAGACAACTAACAATCCAGCTACCAGTTTCAGACAAAGTGAGACAACTAGCAATCCAGCTACCAGTTTCAGACAAAATGAGACAACTAACAATCCAGCTACCAGTTTCAGACAAAGTGAGACAACTAACAATCCAGCTACCGGTTTCAGACAAAGTGAGACAACTAACAATCCAGCTACCAGTTTCAGACAAAATGAGACAACTAACAATCCAGCTACCAGTTTCAGACAAAACGAGACAACTAACAATCCAACTACAAGTTTCACACCATCTGAGACAACTAACAATCCAACTACCAGTTTCAGACAAAGTGAGACAACTAACAATCCAGCTACCAGTTTCAGACAAAGTGAGACAACTAGCAATCCAGCTACCAGTTTCAGACAAAATGAGACAACTAACAATCCAGCTACCAGTTTCAGACAAAGTGAGACAACTAACAATCCAGCTACCGGTTTCAGACAAAGTGAGACAACTAATAATCCAGCTACCAGTTTCAGACAAAATGAGACAACTAACAATCCAGCTACCAGTTTCAGACAAAACGAGACAACTAACAATCCAACTACAAGTTTCACACCATCTGAGACAACTAACGATCCAGCCACCAGTTTCAGACAAAACGAGACAACTAACAATCCAACTACAAGTTTCACACCATCTGAGACAATTAACAATCCAGCTACCAGTTTCAGACAAAGTGAGACAACTAACAATCCAACTACCAGTTTCACACCATCTGAGACAACTAACAATCCAACTACCAGTTTCAGACAAAGTGAGACAAATAACAATCCAACTACCAGTTTCAGACAAAGTGAGACAACTAACAATCCAGCCACCAGTTTCAGACAAAACGAGACAACTAACAATCCAGCTACCAGTTTCAGACAAAACGAGACAACTAACAATCCAACTACAAGTTTCACACCATCTGAGACAATTAACAATCCAGCTACCAGTTTCAGACAAAGTGAGACAACTAACAATCCAACTACCAGTTTCACACCATCTGAGACAACTAACAATCCAACTACCAGTTTCAGACAAAGTGAGACAAATAACAATCCAACTACCAGTTTCAGACAAAACGAGACAACTAATAATACCAGTTTCACACCATCTGTGACAATTTACAAATCCACTACCATTCTTCAAACATCTGAGATAATTTACAATCTAACTGCAGATGATTTAAAAGACAAGGGTGGATTAATTAATCCCGCAAAAGCATCGTAAGTGTGTGGTTACCAGTGAATTTTAAAATGATATCTCTATTACTGAATACAGAGTGATTATTCAATTTTGCAGAGACACTTTGGACAATCTTGAGTCTGTAATGGAGCAAATGGAAAAAAACAATAAAACCAACACACGGATTGTCATGGGGGATATTATTGGTCTTCTTCACATACAAGCCAATAACACAGAAACCAGAGACATGTGTTACTCTTCAGATCCAAACAGGATAGACGTAAGTCTGAACATTAAAACATGGTATGATTCTTCCTTTATTATGATAATTCTTCTTTTTTTTCAGTTTGCTGACTGTCAAAGTGACCTGAAGACAGACATTCCCTGGTCTGTAAAGATTCCCAGTGAGGCCTTTAATAAATCAAGACTGGAAAACAATGGCAGGGCATTACTTGGAGTTCTACGGTTCAAAAACATGGGAAAGGTACTCAAAATTAAAAAATAAATAAATAAATAAATAAAACTGAAAATAGTTAAAAATTCTATTTTTGTGTTCTAGTGAAAATAGATACATTTTAATAAGATACATTTTCTTTTAACTTTGTTTTGTTTCTTTTATCTATTGTATTATACACATGTGTTTTTATTTGATTTGCTGTATTTCTTATTTAGGATGAAACAAAAAATTACTTGGTTTTGAACAATGAGGTTTATGGAATAACGATGGGTGCCAACATCTCCAACCTTACTAACAATATAGAAATGGTCTTTAAACAGAAAGATCTGGTAATGAAGGTTTTCTTGTGAATCTTATTTTGTTATAATAATCAGACACTGTGAAAGCAAAATAAAAATCAAACATGTTCTTACAGGTTGGTGAGGCGTCCTGCAGTTCTTGGGATGGAAAAGGTAAAGTCACTTATGGCTGTATTGATCAGTTCCCATCAAGTTATTTCACACAATTAATTTCATTCATCACTCTCTTTTCATCAAAGGAAATCTTACATGGACGACGTCCGGCTGTGAGACAGAAAAAGTCGACAATAACACCATAAAGTGCTTGTGTTCACATCTGACGTTCTTTGCAGTGCTGATGGTGAGAAGCTTCTCAGAGTTTCATTTAAAGTCCAATGAAATCAATATCACAGTCTTTTAGCTAGAAAACTTGTTGTGACGATTTGCACAGTTATTAATCAATTTATGGGTGGAATATGAATATCATAATTGATAAGGTTTTATGAATTATTTATAATGCACATACTGACCCAAGGGGGAATAAACCATATATGGTGAATTAACTACAACGAATTATAATCAATCACATATATGATTAGTTCTGTTTTAACAATTATGTAGAGAACTATCGGTCCGTCCAGCAAACCGGTAAGTTCCACAGACTCTTACGACAGAAATATTACCCTCTGGCCACGAAGATAAGTTTCTATGGTAGCAAATGTAAAGCCAGGATATTAGAATCAGAACGTTAAAGTGACTCGGTTGTTGATAAATGAGCAAGTGAACAAAATAAGCATGGGTATGATGAATTTAATATACAGAACAGGTAATACAAAGGTTATACGGATAAATGTACACAAGTAGATACAAATACATATAGGTGAAGGTAAAGGCAGAAACGAAAGAGATGATCAAAGCATGGCAAATTGCAACAGTCACCTTTAAGAGCCAGCAAGGAAACTCAGAATTTAAAATCGTAAAACGTTATACTTGCATAGGTTCGTTGGGGTGCTTAGAGTTTCGGAGCGCTCGGTTTGATAGTTGTTTCTTCTTCCAGAGGTTGTTTCGGCAAAGTTTCAAATGAAGGTTTAACTGTTGTAATATGACCGGAAAATAAAGAAGAGAGTCCGTCTTGACGGCAGGAACTCGTGCAGAAAACTTGTGCATCGAAAAGACGTGTGTCTTGGTATTTTAAGGACAACAGGCCAGAACGCCTTCTTGATAGCGTCCTCCAATGATAGCGTTGCAATTTGGCGGTTTTCCACATCCCTTTGTCCTGTCCAACGAGTTAATTTATGGTATGTCAAATCGGTGCATTTTCTTCATAGTGCTATTAAACACTGAACGATGCATTTGACAGAAATGTAACGTACATGGGTGAATAGCTCGGACTCACAGCTTTACGGAGAGATCAAACTCGACAGGTGTCTCTCATCCCATAAAGAAGATACACTTTCTACTCTAATACTATCGTTTAACATGAAAACTAACCTACTACAGTCAATTCTACGATTCTACATTAGTAACACATACATGCAACAAACACCATAGTGGCAGATACATTCATATTTGCAGGTATAATATTTGTGTATACAGTCTTTATGTAGGGCTTTGTATGTGTGTGTGTGTCTGTGGGTGCGTGCGTGTGTGTATTTTCCTTTTTATGACCGTTTGGAATTCGGTCCTGTCTCCTCGAAACCTGATCCGTGGTGTTCGCATCTCCTTTGAAGTCACAGAGGAGAGTTTTGGGACTTATCGAAATAGTCATAAAAAGAGTCTCGTGATCCATTAGTGTCTGCAGGGCCGGAATCGGTGTAAGATTTACAAACCAAAGTTCAGTGAATTGAGGCTTAAACACAGTTTATGGTGGGACCTGCTCATCCTTGAGACTGTGCAGACCCTACATTGTAAAAGATGACTAAGGGTGTACTCACACTAGGCCGGTTGCCTTGAACCGAACCCAAGTGTGATTGTCCCACCTCTTCCAAGTGTAAACGAACCATGCCAGGGCACGGAACGGAGCACTCACACTTGTCAACCGAACCGGGCTTTGAGTTGTCAAACACACTCGGGCATGGTTCAGAGGGCCTAGTGTAAGTACACCTTAAATGAATGAAATAAATAATAGGCATTAAAAATTGATCAGAGGCCATAAAGATCAGGGAACATATTCACAAAACGTCTCGGTTACGTATGTAACCCTCGTTCCCTGAAGGAGGGAACGGAGACGTACGTCAGTAGTGACCGACGAATTGGGATATCGCTTAGAGAGCCCTATCATCTTCGTGTAAACTAAAACAAGCCAATGGAATTGTCGTGCGATATTTGCATAATGCGCACCGCCCCCGTCAGGTGTATATAAATAGGAAGCAGATGCAATCGCACTCTGTTTTTCGCTGAGGAGACAACTGGTGTCCGCGCTACAGCGAGGGTACAGAAACTGTGGCGACGGGACGTACGTCTCCGTTCCCTCCTTCAGGGAACGAGGGTTACATACGTAACCGAGACGTTCCCTTTCAGTCGGTCACGTTTGACGTACGTCAGTAGTGACCGACGAATTGGGATCCCAACTAAAGCGCCACAGTTACGAAACCCCTTCCAGTGCCCAGCGCAAGCTCAGCCGCCCATAGCACCGGCTGGCGGTGAAGGGGACGAGCTTACACTGAGAGAGTCTACTGCTGTCTAACCACTACCCACTAAGTAAACTAGACACACTGGGGAAGCGAACCCGTAAGGGACGCTGCGGAGACCACTACCTACCCAATGGGGGAGGAGTTTACGTGGGAAATACACACATGGACTGGCCCGGGGGGCAGTACGTATATGGAGTCCCTGGGATGGCTCCACCTGGTAGGGGGAGACTCATCTGACAGGTGACAGCAGAGCTGGCTCTGCTAAGGGAAAGACACGGACTCGGCCCGTAGGGAGTTTTAAACCGTGGAAAATACACATATGGGACCGCTCACGTAGAGGGGTCACGACATATGGGCCCCAGCCAACAGACAGCGTCAGCGACGGATGTAGGCCTGGCATCAGACACTCCGCAATGTCCGAGCTGAAGGGGGAGGCGGAGGAACTCGACAGGGTTCGCCAGGCGGGGAACACGACTGGAGTGAAAGTATGCATGTATCCGGCCAGTGGCGGGAATGGCATTGCAAGCCGACACTTAGAGTGGGTACAACACGTCTACCGACTAGTGGATGCGAGTACACGTGAGGATACCGGCTCTACACGTAGGCTATAAAACCTAGCGAACGTGTTTGGTGTCGCCCAGCCCGCAGCTCTACAGATATCTGTCAGCGAGGTGCCATGAGCCAGCGCCCAGGAAGAGGCTACCCCTCTGGTGGAGTGGGCTCTCAACCCGAGCGGGCAAGGCACGCCCTGGGATTCGTACGCCAAGGCGATGGCATCCACTATCCAGTGGGCCATCCTCTGCTTGGAGACAGCCTTTCCCTTCTGCTGGCCTCCGTAACAGATGAAGAGCTGATCTGAGGTCCTGAAGCTTCGCGTTCTATCCACGTAAACGCGTAGAGCGTGGACGGGACAGAGCAAAGCTAGGGCTGGGTCTGCCTCCTCCGAGGGCAGCGCTTGCAGGTTCACTACCTGATCTCTGAAGGGAGTGGTAGGAACCTTGGGCACGTATCCAGGCCGGGGTCTCAGGATGACGTGAGAATCACCGGGCCCGAATTCTAGGCACGTTTCGTCGACCGAAAATGCATGCAGATCCCCTACCCTCTTCAGGGAAGCCAATGCAACCAGAACCATCTTAAGAGACATTAGTTTCAGGTCGACTGATTGCAAAGGTTCAAAGGGATGACCCCGGAGAGCTGTGAGAACCAGGGTCAAATCCCAAGAGGGTACGGAGGAAGGGCGAGGAGGATTGAGTCTCCTGGCCCCCCTCAGGAATCTGACGATCAGATCGTGTTTCCCCAGGGACTTACCCTCAACTGCATGGTGATGTGCGGCAATAGCGGCAACATACACCTTGAGGGTGGAGGGAGACAGCCTTCGCTCCAACCCATCTTGCAGAAAGGAAAGCACGGATCCGACCGATCATGATCGGGGGTCCTCTCGGCGAGAGGCGCACCATTCGACGAACAGGTTCCACTTCAACGCATAGAGATTCCTAGTGGAAGGAGCTCCAGCGGAAGTGATGGTGTCTACGACCGCTTGCGGGAGATCACTCAGAACCTCCGCATCCCGTCCAGGGACCACACGTGGAGGTTCCACAGATCGGGACGCGGGTGCCACAGGGTGCCCCGTCTCTGAGTCAGGGGGTCCTTCCTCAGAGGAATCGGCCAAGGAGGTGCTGTCGCGAGGAGAATGAGGTCTGAGAACCAGGTCCGAGTGGGCCAGTACGGAGCCACTAACAGAACCTGCTCCCCGTCCTCCCTGACCTTGCACATGAGTTGTGCGAGAAGGCTCACTGGGAGAAACGCATATTTGCGCAGACCCGGGGGCCAGCTGTGTGCCAGGGCATCCGTGCCGAGCGTGCCGCCGGTCAGGGAATAAAACCACTGGCAGAGGGCAGTTTCCGGGGAGGCAAACAGGACTACCTGGGCCTCGCCGAAATGCTGCCAAATCAGCTGGACCGCCTGGGGGTGGAGCCGCCACTCGCCCGCAAGTGGATGCTGCCGTGACAGCTCGTCGGCTGCACGGTTGAGCACACCTGAGACACGAGTGGCCCGAAGGGACCTCAGATCCTTCTGACTCCACAACAAGAGATGGCGGGCGAGTTGCGACATGCGACGGAAGCGTCGACCACCTTGACGGTTGGTGTACGCAACGGCCGCAGTGCTGTGTGAGCGGACTAGAACGTGCTTGCCTGACAACAGCTTCTTGAAGCGGGCCAGCGCAAGACGAACCGCTAGCAACTCGAGGCAATTGGTATGCCAATGCAGCTGAGGACCCGTCCAAAGACCTGTCACTGCATGCCCGTTGTACGTGGCCCCCCATCCCGTGGCAGAGGCATCTGTGGAGACCACAGCGTGCCTGGACACTCGTTCGAGGGGTACTCCGGCCCACAGGAACGAAGGGTCCAACCACCGGACAAGGGTGCGATGGCAGCTCGGTGTCACGGAGACACGGAGCGTGCCGCGCTGCCACGCCCATCTCGGGACCCGGCCACGGAGCCAGTGTTGAAGCGGTCTCATATGAAGTAATCCGAGCGGCGTTACCGCGGCTGCAGATGCCATATGCCCCAGGAGCCTCTGAAAATCTTTCAGTGGAGCCGCTGTCCTGCGCTTGAGCGAGCTCAGGCAGTTCAACACCGACTGGACGCGCCTCGGTGAGACGCGCAGTCCGTGCGACCGAGTCTAGCTCGAGACCGAGACAAGAGATCCTCTACCCGGGGGCGAGTTTGCTCTTGTCCCAGTTGACCTGAAGACCCAACCAGCTGGGAGCTACAACCATGTCGGGTAGGACTTTGTACTGACATGCCCGACCCTCGAACGCAGACCGACCTAGGAAGGGTCTGTGTCAAGGCAGAATCGAGACATGAAAGTACGCGTCCTTCAGGTCTATTGCTGCAAACCAATCCTGGGGACGGTCCAGGATTGGCCGTAGCCCACCGCCCTTTTTCGGTACAATGAAGTAGGGGCTGTAGAACCCCGACTTCATATCAGCTGGAGGGACCGGCTTGATTGTATCCTTCGCCAGGAGGACAGCAATCTCCACCCGGAGAACAGGTGCACTGTCCAACGACACCGGAGTGAAGTGGACAGCCCTGAAGACCGGGGGATGCCGGGCGAACTGAATCGCATAGCCGAGTCTGATAGTACGAATGAGCCAACTGGACAGGCTGGGGAGCGTGATCCACGCCTCCAGACACTGAGCCAGCGGGACCAAAGGCACCACAGACGCACCGGGGGTGGGGCAGCAAGGCAGAGAGGGACCCGACTCAGACGGCTTGGGGACGGCCCGGAGTGGGGTCGGACTCTGCGAGGCAGCAGTGTGCATGGGAGACGGCGCACGGGACGCGGTCTGCGCCATCACACTGCCGCCTGCTGGCGAATGGGGAGGGAGCTGTCAGCGGCGAGGCGGAGCCTGGCACACTGGCAGACACACCTTGTTGTGACCTGGAGTTTGAGGAAACTGCTCTTTTTGTGAAAAAGTGGGTACCGCTGGACTCCGGGGAGCCAGCGGCGGTTGACAGACAGACATCACAAATTCCCCCCGGCCCTCCTCCGGGGGTGGGAGAGACGATGGCATTCTCTCCCGAAGAGCGAGAACCTTCCCCTCCAGGTTGCCCGTCTCAGTTCCGTGTTTTGCTCTTGCGTTTACCACCGGGCTTAGCGGAAGACGGGCTGGGCACCACGCCCGCGACCGGCACCCTGCTGCCTGGCTGGTGTAGGCTGCTGCTTTGCCATTTTAGCAGGAGCGGAGGACGATGCAGGCGGGACCGCCGTGGCATAACGTGACTGATAGCCTCAGCCTGCTTCTGTGCAGTGGAGAACTGTTGGGCGAAGCTCTCCACTGCGTCGCCGAAAAGGCCGACCGGGGACACGGGGGAATTCAGGAACCGCTGTTTGTCGGTATCCCGCATGTCCGCCAGGGTCAGCCAGAGGTGGCGTTGCTGGATTACAAGTGTAGACATCGCATGACCAACAGCGCGTGCTGTCACCTTCATTGCCCGGAGGGCAAGGTCGGTGGCAGCGCGCAGCTCCCCCAGCAGCTGTTGGTCAGGACCTTCCTGGGGCAACTCCGACAGCGCCTTTGCTTGGTAAACCTGCAAGAGGGCCATCGCGTTCAGGGCGGAGGCAGCCTGCCCACAGGAACTGTAAGCTTTCTCAGTCAGACCGGCTGAGAATTCACAGGCCCGGGACGGGAGACACGGCTCACCACGCCAGCCAGTGGCCGTTGGACACAATTGCATCGCAACAGACCGCTCGACTGGTGGGATCCTCGCGTATCCCCTGGCTACCCCGCCGTCCAGGGAGGTGAAGGCGGACGCGGGGCCCGGCCTGGTACGGGCACTATACGGTGTCTGCCAAGACCTGGTCACCTCGTCATATACCTCCGGGAAGAAAGGCATTGGGGCGGGACGCTGGGGCTGACCAGCGCGACCCCCCCCCAAGTACCAATCATCCAGCCGAGATGGGCCGGGACAGGGTGGAGGGTTCCACTCAAGCCCGACGCACAAGGCGGCCCGGGAGAGCACAGCCGAGAGTTCGGGATCCGACTCGGGCAACGCTACCGTCCCGGAGGGCGGCAGCGCGTCCGGATCTTCCTCCCCCAAACACTCAAACTCGCCTTCCGATGCAGCGATCGACATCTGATCCTCTGCCGGCGCACCAAAGGTAACGGCTGGACAGTCCGAAGAGGGCCCAGCGGAAACCAACGGCGGCAGGATGGGTTGCGGTGCTGATGAGGGGGCAGGGGCCCGCGGAGCGTTTCCGCCCGACGGGGGAGCCCTGACCGTTATCCTCAGGTCGCCCTCCCTATACAGCGCCGTACCGTCATTCCGGTTCCCGGGGCCGGAAAAAACGGTCGTACGCGGCATAGGAGAGGGGACTCCCGCTTCCAGAGACTTCAGGAAGGAGAGCCTCGACCTCAGCACCGCGATGGTCATGTTCCCGCAGTGGGAACATGAACCATCCACAAAAGCTGCTTCAGCGTGCTGAACGCCCAAACACGAGATGCAGCGATTGTGCCCATCAGCAGGGACCAGGGAACGACCGCACCCAGTAACGCACAGACGAAATGACATACTGTCAGGGTTCGTCTGTAAAGCTCTTTTAGAAGGGGAAGTCAACTCACTCGTGCTGAAGCACCCAGGGAGCGACGCGATGTGTCAGGTACACCACTCCCTGACACACCGAGGAACCGGCCCAAATCGCTACACATGAACACACTCTTTGTGTTGCTGTGAAAACAGCAGTTTTCGAGCTTATAGCTCAGCTCCTCGGAGACTCGCGACCTCGCTGAACGTGCCCTTTCACCAGCACTGAAAGCTCACTGTAAATCCTCTTCTGTTTAGGCAAAGTTTTAGAATAAACAAACAAAGAAAGGACCGACTGAAAGGGAACATTTTATCTCACCACTAAGAGTTCTTCTAAATAGCAGTAAAAGTTTATAGCTAATGTTTCTTTTTTTCTTAAAACCTATTCACAAAGCTACTGAGACCAACTTTTACTAAGGAATAGAGAGAAGTCTTAAGCTAAGAGAAAGGGCGGGGTTGACCTCGTTGCTATGGATGATGTCAGCACGCTTATTAACTATGCACACAGTGATTGGCTGATGGTGGAGCGGTTACATGTCTGCATCTCAAGAGATTGCAGAATTCAAGTAACAAATTGATCAGCTCAAGAGGAGGCATAAATATACACAGCCTACACACCTAGTTACAGTTTTCCGCATTCCTCAGCCACTCCGACTCCTCACTCTCGGCTGGTTCCTATATCCAGAATAAGGGGGAGTGCTTTTGGTTTGGGCTAATTCCAAGCTCAGATCCTCCCCCCGGATTGCACACCAAATACTCTTATTTTACTTGTGTAATCTATTCCATCATTTCAAAGTGTGAACTCGACAGCTACCACATATAATTGGACATTATTTTCTTTTTTCATTTTTATATTTATTTATTATTTTCAAAGGTTTATTTTTGGAATTTTTGCCTTTTTATTATGATAGGACAGTGAGTACACAGGAACCAAAGTGGAAGAGAGAAAGGGGGGACAGGATCGGGAAAGGTCCACGAGCTGCCCTTTCAAGGCCAATGATAGGATATTATATTCAACTTGACCGCAACGTTTTACTCTTCATCATTTGATACAGTTTGCCTGTACATAAATTATCCTTTATGTTTTGATATCGCCGATTAAAATCTATAAATAAAAATATTTATTGCATTTATGAAGAAAATACTTAGCACCCACGGCTCTATCACCTATTGCCTCAGTAATGTACAGTGTTTTTGGGTGGATTGGCGGCAACATCCATTTTAGGATTGTCTGTAATTTGGTTTTAGTCCTTTTGACTACCCATAACATTTTTAGGAGCTGGTTTTAGTGATAAAATGCTTTGTAAAATTATATTAGAGCAAAAATTTAGGAGTCCTAAATTTAGGACTGACATTCCCATTATTTTTAAGATTTTCTCCTAAATCTGCAAGTTAGGAGCTTCTTTTAGCCTTAAGATGTTTTGTGAATATGGCCCCAAATTCTTGCTAAGAAACAACATGGTTTTAAATATAATCCAACTAATCTGTGTTTCTGTTTCTCTGATCTCTCAGTCTCCTCCAGATGTAAAAGAAAACATCACAGATTATGTGGAATCATTGAGCTTCATCACTTCTATCGGCTGCGGCATCTCCATGTTTTTTCTGTCCGTTGCTCTGTTCATGCATTTCCTGTTACGGTAGAGTATCTTAAAATATAACAGTTACTTTGACCAATTGCGTTTGTTCATCTGGATCTTGGATTAAAGCGTCTGCTAAATGCATGTTACAAATACAGGTTGTTTTTATATTTGAACAGGAAAGCCAAATCAAATCAGGCCACGAAGATCTTGATCAACATGTTTGTGGCTTTGTTTATCCTGGATTTATCCTTTTTGTCAAACGAGAGCGTCGCCAACACAGAAGTCAAGGCTGCGTGTGTCTTCATAGCGCTGCTCATGCATTACTCCATGCTGACTACATTCACCTGGTTCTTCATTCAAGCTCTTCATATGTACTTATGGCTCATCAGACAGAATATCACCATCACAAACTACATGAGGAAGATCACCGTGTTCGGCTGGAGTGAGTTACATGAACAAAACACCTGTTATAGTGTTCCTTTAAAGGATTAGTTCACCCAAAAAAGAAAAATTATCCCATGACTTACTCACCCTCAAGCCATTCTAAGTGTATATGACCTGATGAACCCAATCTGATAAATACTAATAAATATCCTGACGCATCCAAGCTTTATAATCGCAGTGAACGAAACCAATGAGTATGAGCTGAAGAAAGAGCTTCCATCCACATCCATCCATCATAAACATCATAACTCCACGTTTATGGTTAATTATGGTTAATAAAGGCCTTCTGAAGCAAAATATATGTTTTAAAAAAATCTATATTTAACAAGTTATGAATTAAATATCTAGCTTCCACCAGACCGCCTTCCGTATTCAAGTTATGAAGTCAGTTACACTTGCAAGTTGAATAGGGAAGGTGTAGGACATTGCGAAGCAATTTGAACTGCGAGAGTTTTACGCTTTCTTCATATGTAGAATATGGAAGGCAGTCTGGCAGAAACTAGATATTTTACTTAACTTGTAAAATTTAGATTTTTTCTAAATGTGTAAATTTAGTTTTTTTTTTATATATTTTATTTTAATTTTAGTTATTTGTTGCCTTGATAACTAGTTGAAACAAAACAAGTATGTTTTTATGTTATGTTCAGTTAACGTTTATTTATTTACAGTCACAATTTGTTTTAATGTATTGATTTTAGTTAACAGCAAATGCTTACATTGGCCTTTGATTACTACATTTGGTCATGTGAACATGATTTTTGAAAAACCTTATTGATTTTTTATTTTTTTTTTTAATCTCCACATGGCATGGTTGACCGCTACTAGTGAAAACGAGCTGCGGCAAAAAGAAAAAAAAAACGTTCTGGTTGAGTACCATCTGTATAATAACCCTGATCTCCGTGTGTTTTCAGCATTTCCGGCTCCTTTAGTCATAGCTGTTGTTTCTGTAGGAGGATATAAAACAGTGATTATAAACACAACGTCTGGAAAAACTACACAAATGTAAGTTTCTCTGATGTCACAAATGCATGAATTAAAGAGGACCCGTTCTGCTATTTTCCATGTTAATCTTTCTTTAGTGCGTAATGTTGCTGTTTGAGCATGAAAAAGCTCTGGAAAGTTCCAAAGTCCCTCCAGTAGGAATTATTCTCTATATTTATACGTTTCTCTATATCAGTATCACTGTTTCTGAACTCCCTGAAACGCCTCCATTGTAGTCTGGAGATTTCTTAAAGATTCATGTCAACATTGTCTGTTTTCTTCTAAATATAGGTGCTGGATTACAGATCCTTTAATTCACTACATAGTGAACGTTGGCTACTACGCTTTTGTCTTCATCTTCACGGCAGGAATCTTCATCATGATCGTCACTAAGATTGTCCAAGCCCGACACATAAAAGCAGCTGACGGCAAGAGAAAGACGTTCAGAAAGCAGCTCATGATGGTGTTGAGTTTGTTCCTGCTCTTCGGCCTGACGTGGGCTGTGGCGTTCTTCAGTTATGGAGCGATGCTCATTCCCTCATATTACATCTTCACTGTGCTGAACTCGTTTCAGGGTGAGAAACAATCACACAAGTCCTACATGGATGATTGTGTGCGATGAAAACTTTTGGTTTTGTTTTTCCTACAGATTTTAGCAAATTTTTGGAATTAATTCATGACTGAATTTTTAAATATGAATTTTTAAACTTTGTTTTTTGTTTGTTTGTTTGTTTTTTTCAGGGTTTTTCCTCTTCCTGTATTACTACCACATTCACAATGATGTAGCGGGAAGTTTCTCTGATGATCCTGAAAGCTCCAGCTTCACCACAGCCATCACACAGTCCAGTTTTACAGCTTGATAAAATGACTTACAATTTCTGAAACTATGGCTCCTTTTCTCTAAACTCTACACAGAAAACCACAAAACACACACACAACATGCAAAACATCACACATCTCTGGTAAAAGCAAACACTTAATTCAAAAATTGTATTTTTGCATAGTAGTCATATAATATGACATATAATATGACTTTTGGAACACTGTATATTTATTATCTAAATGTTCTTGTGACGACGGACTGACAGATCAAGTTACAAACTCCTTGAGGTCTTTCATTCCAGATATTAATCTGACATGTCCATCAGCTTGTGGTACAGAAATAAAAAATGTTTACACAATGAATGTCAAAATGAACATCTTTTCTAGGTAAAAACATGTATATTTTATTTATTTTATTTTATTCGAACTGTTCTTGAGATCTAAACTTTTTAGAAATATTTTTATTATTATTATTTTGATGAATAATTGGCGTCGCACACCTGTAGGTGATAGATAGGTGCGTAGGAAAAAAGACTGATATAGTCAAAATATGAAAAAACAGGAAAATCCCGCACACGATCAACTTGCAAAGCAATAGAAAGATACTTTATTAACAACGTTTCGATCGTAAGATCTTCATCAGGCATAAACATTGTATTCAAACTCCGTTGTATTTAAAACAACATGACAAATCACAAAGAATCATCAGTATCCAATCAAGATAAGTGATTAAATAATCATTAACATCACATCACATTGTTAACTCGACATCATAAATGTTATGCTTTTGTGGGATTGAGAAAGTGAGTGTGCCACCTAGAGGGGGAATGTTGAATTGCTCTTACAGAGACGTGAATTGTTCTGGATTTTTACTCTTCAGACTTTATCACCTATGGGTATGAATGATGAAGCATTATTTAATGTGATGTTATGAAATATGATCATTAAATTTATGATTTCATTAATAATATTCCTTTATATATATATATATATATATATATATATATATATATATATATATATATATATATATACTATTTTATTATGTAATTGTCGAGTTAACAATGTGATGTGATGTTAATGATTATTTAATCACTTATCTTGATTGGATACTGATGATTCTTTGTGATTTGTCATGTTGTTTTAAATACAATGGAGTTTGAATACAATGTTTATGCCTGATGAAGATCTTACGATCGAAACATTGTTAATAAAGTATCTTTCTATTGCTTTGCAAGTTGATCGTGTGCGGGATTTTCCTGTTTTTTCATATTATTATTATTTTAAAATGTTCTCTCTGGTTTCCAGGACACTGTGAAATAAACAGTTTCAACATAACAAATTATGGAGGTAAATATGAAGTAAGAATGAATGACACAGATGAAGACATAGAACTGTGGTTTTTGCCAAATTTATCAAAATGTCAGCTATCAAAGGTCCCAAATCCAGGTATGTCTTGTCCTAAGTTTAATGAAGTTTTAACACACACAACTCATTAGTAGAAAGGTTTTTTTTAGTGTTTTGATGATTGATCTTTGCTATCAGTGATGAAGTTACCACTGTTGAGTCTGGATGGTAATTGTCTTCTATGTGTTCTTCTAAATCTCCCGTGCCTTTCTTCCTGGAAGTGCATGAAGAACTTTAGCAGTATGGAAGCATTAGTACTAGTATGGAAGGCCAAACATGCCAAAATCTGTTTCAAAAGTGTTTCGTCTCTCACTACCCTTCATGGTGGGGCGGTCAGGTTGTTCGTGGGGATTCGTCAGGTGGAGTGTGCAGTTGCTGTGCACGCCTGCAAAATGCTGCCCCCTGGTGGGGTCATCCGCTACTCCAGTCCAGCACTTGTAAGACAACAGCAGCTCTGGCTGCTAAGGTTTACAGTGCTGCTGTCTCTACCCTGCATGGCCACCCTGCAAGTCGGCCTGGTAGAGCACTAACAATGCACTAGGGTAGTTCTGAGCCGGGGAAGGTGCAGGAACTGTGCACAGTGATTAACTGTGATGAAAGTCACAGCGCAGGCACTCTGCCAGACAATATCCAAATTGGTGGACCATAAGCGACCCGGGCTAAACCTTGCAGAGGTGCGAGATGTCGACAAAGTGCATTTTCTTGATGCTCCCATCTCACAAGGTGGCCTTTTCAGCAACAATGTCGAGGACTGTGCCCAGCAGGCTGAAGCAATCAAAAGCCAGCCCTGATGGGCTACCAGACTGTTGTGAGCTGCTCCTCAGACTGCTCAGTGCCAAGGGTGTCCATCCCCAGTGGTAAAATAAAAGCTCCAGCGTGGCCAGTTCAGCCACCACATCAAGACGATGATGCTTGTCTCAGCCACTGCTAAATTCTCTAAACCAGTGGTCAGCAACAGGCGGCCCAGAGATACTATCTGGCCTGTGCCCGCAGCAAGATTATTTTGATAGCAGCTGATTCTGAATTAGATCTTCGTCTCGTGGTGCCATACTACACCAGACGCAACTTTTTTCGTGTCAAATCGCAACAGCTAAAAGCTGTCTAAAATTATGCCCATTATGAGAAAACAATCCGCTTTAACAAATCGTAAACTCATATGTGCAGTCTGCTGTAACATCCAGCTCAACAAGACCAGCGGGAAGGCATTTAAAGCACACTTCTCTACAAAAAGAGTCACCTGTCTTGATGCATACAAACAGTATGCTACTAATCATTTCACAAATTAAGCAATCTGTTTTAATGCATCATAAATACTCACATGTAATATGCTGTACCAATCATTCAGCATCCACTGCTCATCCAGCCAAACTCAATCAGCATTAGAACATTTAAATTACGTCTAAAAGTCAACTAAACAGAAGAGAGTAACCAAATGATTATGCACAGCTGGCATTATCCCATAATGTTTACATCAGAGTCATTGACACTATAAAGTCGCCGGCTTTCGGCCATCAAATCAAAATAATAATAAAAAAAAAAATGACATGATAAATGAGCATTAAAATCACTCTGCTCAAAGCCATTTAAGGGGCCCCTGTCAGTGTGTTCATAAAACCCCTAAAAATGAACCAACCCCTTAATCTGTTCTTTCAGGGCATTTTCACTGTCAACACACAACAGTGAGTTGAAACAATACAATGAAAAAAGAAGAAAATTACAAACAGTAGGACAATAGAATAGGAAAATTAAAAAAAAAAAAAAAAAGTCTTTAAAGATTTTAGGCAGTTGTATACTTTTAGCTCAAACTTGAATTTTGAGCCCTTTTTTGAAGTTACTGTACTCTGCCTTTGTATCAGGGGTGGCGTTTACGTATGGCAGTTGTCATACCCACAAAACAAGGGAAATACATAGCTCATGATGCTGTTCTTTAGTTCTGTTGCTTGAGTTGGCTTTTGGCAGAAATTGCAGCTTTGAAAAGCAAATTTAAACACCTAACACTGTGTCCTAATCAGATGCGATACGATAAACTAGACTCAACCTGAGACGGGATGGGTTTCTTTAATTTATGTTGAATATCTGAGGTGAATTAACCACTCCATTGTAGCTTTCAGTAGGCAATGTCTATAAAGGTCATGAAAAATTATATTCGAACTCACATTAAATTATTTTTACGTTAAATAGAGCACATAATCAGCACCTTAGATTATCATTGTCATACTTTGTATGTTGTCATGTTTAAGAGCAAGAGAGTCCCCGGTGGATCGGGGCCTTGTGTAACTTGTGTACTTTGTGTTAAGAGGATCGCCACTGATGAACAATACATGTATAGGTTTATAAATTAACAACACTATATACTGGATCTTTAATCTTTTTTATTTCTTTGTGTTAAAGGGAAAGAAGGAAGCAAATGCATTCTGCATTTTAACGAGAGTGAATGGATGTTTGTAATCTGTACTGAAAGATCATCCACTGTCACACCACTGTCAAACACCACCACTAACAATCCAACTACCAGTTTCGTACAACGTGAGACAGCTAACGATCCAGCTACCAGTTTCAGACAAAATGAGACAACTAATGATCCAACTAACAGTTTCGTACAACATGACACAACTAATGATCCAAATACCAGTTTCAAACCATCTGAGAAATGTAATATAAGCAATGAAGACATTGTCATGGGGGATGTTATTGGTCTTCTTCACATTCAAGCCAATAACACAGAAACCAGAGACATGTGTTACTCTTTAGATCCGAAAAGGATAGACGTAAGACTTGAGAAATACAATATAATACAATAAAACAATGTTATGATTCCTCTGTGATAATGACAATGTTTTTCAGTTTGCTGACTGTCAAAGTGACACGAAGACAGACATTTCCTGGTCTGTAAAGATTCCCAGAGAGGCCTTTAATAAATCATGACTTGAAAACAATGGCAGGGCAGTTCTATGGCTCAAAAACATGGGAAAGGTATTTACAATTACACATTTTAATACTTTAAGGAATGTTTATACAATAGTTCACCAAATCATTTTCACATATCTTCACATTTACACAAATCCTTTTTTCATCATGACACAAATCTCTTGACATCAGAGATTTGTGTCATGTCAAGAGCTGGACATTAGTACACCATGTTATAGTCACAACTATTATGATGTTTCAATACTGTTTTCATCCTCTCTGTGGATATGAATTGCTGTTTGAAAAGAGTTTTAATTTAATTTTGAAAAGTAAAATTTAAGAAATTTTACGTTTCTAAAGTAAAAGAAAATGTAAGTGAAAATATAACAGTTAAAGAAACATTTCTATTCAAGAACTTTTCTTTTAACAAATGTTTCTTGATCTATTGTATTCACACATGTTTAGCACATTCTAAGGCCCCGTCCACACGGAGACACGTTTCAGTGAAACCGCACAATTTTTTTTATCGGATAGGTGTTTCGCCCACACGGATCCGGTGTTTTCGAACGGTGAAACCGGGTCCCCGAGTGGAAAAATTTGAAAACGCCATCTTGGCGTTGTCGTGTGGACTGGGCAATCCGTATAATTTCTGAAACGATGTCATCACCCCACGTGTCGATCCTAGTCAGACACGCTAACACCACAAAACAGCACCAGCAACAGCAATAGCAGACTCTACATGCTTGCGTTCGTGCTGCAGAAGCTACTGAACCAAAATAAAATGTTATTTCTAAGCTTTGCTAAAGTTTGTATTCAGCGTGCAAGGTTTATGCGCATGCTCCAAGTCTTCTTCGCTGCTTTAAGTGCATTTCTGCGGCAGAATTACAGCGCCACATAATGGTCTGGCATGTATACTACATCATTTTGAGTTGTTTCAGTGGTTTTGTGTGGACGCAGATATTTTTTGAGACGAGGAAAAAAAAGATCGATTTAGGGTAAGCTCCGGCTTCGTGGGGAAAATGGAGGTAGGGGAGGATTTATAAGGTTTGACTGACAGTTTGAGGACCCAATGGATTTATGAGGTTTAGACACAACCTCTTTTAAATGCTTTTTATTGGTTAAATATTTGTAAAACCCACATACTGACATAAAGGATGACCAATAGCATTAATTTTATAAAACAAAAATGACGAAATATAGAGATAAGGTTCTCTGTGGAGAGAGGAGAAACTTCCAGAAGAACGACCATATCTGCAGCACTCGACCATTCAAGCCTGGACTCTCAGACCATAAGAAACAATTCAGTGGTCTGATGAAACAAAGATTGAACAGTGTACAATGTACAGAGACATCTGTGACGAGCAGGGCAGGCGAGAGCCGTGAGGGAACGGCGCGAGAGTTAATGAGCCCCACCTGGGAGGCGCACCGGCCTTGAGTCTCTCACGGAGGAGCTCCGGGAGCATAAAAGGAGGAGCGACGACAGTGAAGGACGAGAGAGAACCAGGCCTGGATATTATTTTATGTTTTATTATGTTTCTGTGGCCGGCAGACATCTGCGATGGTCTGCCGGCATTACTTTCGTTTTGATCTTTTTTTATTTTATATTAAAGTTTTGTTGAATGTTAAAAAAAAAAATATATATATATATATCTGGGTCCGGTTCCCAGACACACTTTCGCTTGGTCCTCAGCCTGCCAAGAGGCTCTTCTTCGCGGTGCCATGCGGTGGCACTGGACGCTCGGTGGATGGCCCGATCCTCGACCACCTCCTGGCGGCCGGCGATGGCTTCTCCGGTTGAGGGCAAATGGCAAAAACTCATTATAAAGCACCATAAAAGCTTTTGTGCATTATATTCAAAGTCTTCTGAAGCCATTTGATAGCTTAATGTGAGGGACAGACAAATATTTACATTGTTACATTAAGTGTTACACTGCTGTTCACCTCAGTTTTACACGCACAGATCAAGAAAAAACTTGTAACGGTGCTTCCCTAGAAACAATCACACTCTTCCTACTTGAACAACTGTGTGTGATGCCAACATTTGGTTATGTTTTTCCTACAGATTTTAGCAAAATATTTGAATTAATGAATGATTTGTAATTCAAAATTGTTCATGATTTTTTTTTTTTTTTTTACTTTTTTTGTTACAGTTTATAAATTATGCAAACAACTTTAATGATATCTGAAATGTTTTTGAATTAAATTAAACAGGCTTTTCTTTCTTTCCAGGGTTTTTCCTCTTCCTGTATTACTACCACATTCAAAAAGACGTAGAAGGTCATTTATCTGATGATCCAGAAAGCTTCAGCTCCACCACACCCATCATTCAATATAGAAATAAAGTTGTGGAAAATGTTTAGCATAAATAAGACAGAATGATTTCTCTGACTTTTTAAGACTGATTTCTTAAACTAATTTGTATAGTCGGTGTTTCAGGGTAAAAACAAAATTAGAACAACACAAAGACCAAATGTCACTTCTGAATGAGAACTGTTTAAAATGATGTATGTACATTAAATTATTGACCCAACTTTACTGAAATCACTCAAAATAAATGACAAATATCTGTGATGATCATTACTGAAATCGTCTGTTATTGTGAGAGGATTGAATTGTGCTGAATATTAGTGATGTTAGATTTATTAAGTGTTATAATCATCCTGCTGTCCTGTATGTTTGAGCGTATGGATGTCAGACAGACACAAAATGAACCTCTTTTAGAAAAAAAAAATACATCTACAGAATGAAACTAAATTCACACGCCAGTGGATTCAGATATTTCCTTGATCACACACAGATACTGATGTGGAATATATTTGGTTACTAAAAATGCCAAACACTAAAAATACTGAAATTCACAGTTAAAGGACAAATAAACATGATTTTCATGTATGCAAATGAACCGTATGTCATTGGTACAGTGTCTCTGAGCTGTGGATCATAATCGTACGGCTTGATATGTGAACGGATGAAACTCTCTCTCTCCTCTTGGACTGTGGACTTTCATCTCAAGAACATAATAAGAAAGTGATTTACGATTTAAGATTTACTACCAAAATCTGTTGAATCGAAAATTCAACACTTGTATCTTTATCAGGCTGCTTTTGGGAATTATGTCTCGACAAAAGCGGAATTTGCTGTGGCTGATGATCATCTGTTGTGCTTCACACCAGATAAGTATGTTGATTTCAACAATAAATTGCATTTATCAGCTTCAAAAGAAAGTCTATAATGCAGAAGAATATGTTGTTTTGTTGTTTGGTGAGCGAAAATCAAATACAATTTTAAAAAAAAAAAGTTACATTCCATGATTTAGTGAAAAACAACATTATGACTGTAAATGTGTGCATCCAAATTTTGGCATCTAAAATCGTTTTAAACATTATATCATTATATCATTATATCATCAGTTTTAGATTCAGTTTAATTTTCATGGACTAGTGGATTTCATGAATTAGCTTTATTTCCTTGGTTTCTAAGTATGTTCTTGTCTATTCATTGTCATTGTAAATTATTAGCCAATTCAGAGGCTGCATCCTTCGAAGGCCACGAAGGTCAGACTGAGCGTTGTTAAACTCTGACAGCTGCCGTTGACGAGTGTCAGTGACATCAACTGCCTAAAGACAGGGTTCAAAGCCTGTCTAAATATGTTCACCTTGGTGCATTTATCTAAAATTGCATCTTGGTGAGATATGTGTCAACATTTGAACAACTTTATATATATTTTTTATTTTATTTTTACATGTACATTAGATTATTTGAGTTAGTTGAAAAACAATACTTACATTTAAAAGTGTATCTGGCAATTTCTCCCAAATATCCCATCATCATCCCCACACAATGAATTCTGGGGTAGGGTAAGACGCGAAGGATCCATCTGTTGTATCCTTCATTACCCATGGAATGAAGGACGCATTTGAAGGAGCCTTCGAATTGGGACAGTCTTTGTCACGCCACGCCTCTGAATTGGGACGCAACTATTGATTCATTGATTCTTTTCACCTTTCTCTAGTTTAGTTCTCATTATCCTGTTCATTTATCTCAGTTTGTTACATTTATTTTGTTTAACTGCATTTGATTTGTTTATTAAATATATATTATAAGAATACAGCTGCATTTAGATCTGCTTGCTTTGTCTCATCTTCCTTGCCTGACCTGAACATTATAATTACATAATAGTTTTTTAATGTTATCTTTGTGCAGGCTGCTCAAAAATAATACTAGTTGGCGACAATTTGACAGATACATGTTTCTGGAACTCGAGTAACACAGGTAGAGGTGAAATATACACTGATAATATGACTGGAGTAACACTCTATATTTATTATCAGAATGTTCTTGTGACGAATGACAGATCAAGTTCCAAACTCATATTGATTTCTTATTTATTCCAGATATTAATCTGACATGTCCGTCAGGTTGTCATACAGAAATAAAGAATGTTTGCACAATGAATGTCAAAATAAACACATCTTCTCTAGGTAAAATAATGTATAATGTAATTATTTAGTATGTATGTATTAAAATGTATTTATTTTATTTTAACTGTTCTTGAGATCTAAACTCTTTAGTAAGTATTTTGTTTCAACAATTAAAAAATGTTCTCTCTGGTTTCCAGGACACTGCGAAACATGTGGCAAAAAACATAGTTTCAGCATAACAAACTATGGGGGGAAATATGAAGTAAGAATGAATGAGACGGCTGAAGACATAGAGCTGTGGTTTTTGCCAAATGAATCAAAATGTCAGCTATCAAAGGTCCTGGGTATGTCTTGTCCTAAATTTAATACACTTTTAACACACACAACTCAATAGTACACAGGTATTTTTAGTGTTTGTGATTGATCATTGCTCAGTGATGATGATGATGTTACCCAGGGCTCAACACTAAGGATTTTTACTTGCCCCGCCAGAATTTTCACTGGCCCCGCAACAAAAAAATAATGAAAGTAGAAGACAAGAAAATGGGCCTAGTTACTGCATAGTTACTGTTTTTGTTGTCTTTGTTACATTTAACCTCAATAAATAGGTTTATGACACCAAAAGCTATTAGATTAACTCACTTATATTTTAAATATTGTTAGACAAATAAACAGTAAGTAATAAAATAGTAACAAATAACCAAATTACGAGTAATAGCACAAATAAATACAACAGAAAAACATATAAATTAAATAAATGGTGCTTTTCAAGTATTTCATGTAGGTTTAGGGCTGGACGATATGGACAAAATTTATATCACGATATAATTCTTAATTTCGGTCGATACGATATAATTCCGATATCGATATGAACTATATAATAGCCTCAGAAAAACTGCCAAGAACGGCCACAATGGATGTCTGTACCTACAAATGTCTGAAAAAAGAATTTGCCAAATCTATGAAATCTCTTCCTATAAAAAGCAGTACAAATAAATTTATGTTCAGCTTTTATTTGTATTTAGCCTTCATACAAACATAAAAAATAAACATAAGACTCAATCCCTTTAGTAATATTAATATCTTTAACATTAAACTATAATGTAGGCTGATTTTATTATCCTTAATATAGATTAAAACAAAAGTGCTTCAGCCAAGATAAAGATTGTGAACAGTAAAAACAGAAAAAAACAGTGAGAAACAACAAAAACACATTGCTGGGGCAGGGACGCTGTTGAGTGTTGATGACACTAGGTGTACAACGGTTCAAATTGCTCACGGTTCGGTTCGTATCACGGTTTTAGGGTCACGGTTTTGGTACGTGCTATTAGCACGTACTGAACCGTACCAAAACCGTGACCATAAAAATAGGACTACTGTCAAATAAAACTGACAAATACTGACACATATCCAGTTTTTACCCACTTAGCCGTAAGCCATAGCCGACTGTATTCACGCGAGATACTCCACACAATGCATTTTGACATCTGTGTGTGCGTGTATGTCAAGGAGAACTGATCGCACGCGAGCGCTTCTGTTGTGTCATTCAGCGCGATTCCGCCTATCCCGCCTTCACTAACCACAAGTTAATCGATAAAAAATTGTGAATGAATTGTAATTTTGTGATACGACGATCTTGGCTATTTTTCATTTGGCTGTAGGCTGAAATTATATTCAACCCGCCAAAGTAGCTAGTGGGAGTGGCTGTCTTACCCGCCACAGCTGAAATCTACCCGCAGTTGGCGGGTTGGCGGGTGTTAATGTCAAGCCCTGACTGTTACACATGCGCTGTCTTTCTCGACTGTTATACGTTCACTTAAGTCTTAAGACATAACTGACTATGTTTGCTAGGATACTCACCAAGACGGGCATGTTGACATAATTTTTGTATGAATTTGTCCGCCGAAGCGCAAGACTTGAAAGAGAACTCAGTATTTGCGCGCTGACTGAAATAAGCGTGTGCGCGCGTCGGATGAGCGCACACAAATCTTCTCACAGCGTGCGAGCTCTCTTTCGCGTCTTGTTCTTGAAAGTTTAAATCAGCAAGGCTTAAATGAGTTAGTTTAAACACAGATAGCAACGTGCTGTTCAGGTCTCACCTGCGCTCGCGCGCTATCAACAGGTGATGACGGCGTAAATGACTGGACATTACAGCAGACGGCACTCGCAATTAACAGTTTACAAATAGTGACTGTTTTATCCATGCTTTCTGATTATCGTTGTTGTAACGTTTTGCGCATCCATCGACTGAAACATACATTATCTGAACTCTGTCTGTCTGTTTTCCACGTTGCTATTTTAAACAAAGCATATTAACCAATAGATATGCTGAGCACTGGCTGATGGCTGCCTGTCTATGTGGTGTACATCATCACGCAAATAGCCAATCGCGTTCTGCTCTTTCTAACCGCTGCGCCTCAGAGAAATGCAGTAATGTACATTATATATCGAAATACCGGAAATGTGTTTAAAAATCACATCACCGTTATCGAAAAAAAATATATCGCGATATATATTGATATTGAATTATTGTCCAGTCCTATGTAGGTTTAAACTAGATTTATTAGATTTTACTAGCTATATATATATAACTATAGATTAAACTTTATTAAAGTTAATCAGTCAAGAGCAGTAACAGATGCATAAAAATGTTTTTAATGTTGAAAATATAAAACGTTAAATACTTTTACTTGAAATAATTTAAAAAATGAAGACTTTGCTAGTAGGTGGCAGTGAACCACTGTTGATGAGCGAATCAGATTCAAGCGAATCAGATTCAACCGATTCATTCAAGCGGCTGATTCATTCAGGAAGTGTTGCTCAGAGACGCAAAACAATTCTGTGGATTTTGGAACTATTTTCTTTGGCGAAATAGAGTGAAACGGGCGATTTGGTGTCTTAAATGTAAGTCGCTTGATATTAAATTCTTGTTCATTAAATTGTACGCTGAATAAAATCAATATCACATTCGTAATCATGCTAATATTTGGAGAAAAACTGCGCTCTTTGTGTAATATTGGTTAACTATATTAAATTATATAAATATGAAATATATACAGGGGCATTTTATCCCTTATCTTGAATTCTGGGGCATTTCTAAAGGCATTTTAATAGACTAAATCATGCAGTGAAAGCGTGCAATCTAAATATGCACGTGCACTAGTCTAACCTACTAGACTACGTCATTCTGTGTGTTAATTGTCTTCTAAGCACTGTAATGCGTTTCAGTTTGAAACAGCAGATTATGGTAAAATTACAGTATTTTAAACTAGTTACATATTTTGTGAGTGTTGTAATAATTAACTTTCCTTCTGCTGGATTGTTAGTAGACACTTTGACTTGCAACACCACAGCCTCCGCCTGCACCCTAAATGCAAACCCAAACACAGGTAAGTTTTTGTCCACTTTTGTATTGTTGTTTTATTCAATTTCAGTTTGTCCCTTCAATTAGGACAGAACCATTGGTTATTTAACAGGACAGGTGTAACTGGTCAGTATGGGAATGAGTATGTGTCAATATCTGTATCTAATGTTTTTATATGCATTATTTCATTCATATCATTTGAAAGGAGTAGTGAGTAGACGTTTAATCTGTCATCATGAGGAGTCAGTTTGATCTGTGCAGATCTCATAAGTCAAACTTACACATACAGACAGTTTTCCATGAAAATCCTACCATTTGTCGGACAAACAGGTTTTAAGCTGCTCAAACAAACAGAACAATATTTTAAAATGTTCTAAAGGGATCAGTGTTTCACTCTTCAGGAAGTCAAACTACCAGCAACATTAATCTGCTGTCTGTGGTCAGACATGTAAATGATATTACTCTACACTAAACAATCTATTGTATTTTATTCCTCTGTTGTTCTTTTATTACGTTTCTGATGATGTTATTGCTTTTAACTCATTCAGCTACAGTATGATTTGATAATTATGTTGAATTATGTGTTGTCATGTTCTCTTGAGGTTGTCTGAGATTCCCTTCTGTTGATCCAAATGAGACATGTGAAAAAGCTTCATATCTATATCTATCAGATCTATGCAGCAGTAAGTAAGACTCATTATTTATTCATCATTGGACTGTGTCAATAATGTATACGTGTATGTGAACTATTAGGGGTGGGAATCTTTTGGAATCTCACAATTCAATTCATATCTATTCTTGGGGTCACGATATGATTCAAAATCGATTCCTCCCCCGCCCCATGTATAAGAAATCATGTGCCCTCGATTGATATTAAATACAACTCACAGGTGTAATTAAACTTTAAAGTTTTGTTGATATAGTAATTAAACTTTAAAATTATTGATATAGTAACTGCTCTTGTCAAATAAGCTTCATTCATAATGCTTTCTCCGTTGCAAACATATGCACTCCTCTAATCTTTCCAGCTGCTGAATTGCTCTCCTGCTGACTTTTCGCCTCTTTTGACCCAAAAACATTATGACATGAATTCATTTTTAGAAAATTGATTTTCAAAATTTATGAATCAATTTAAACCAGCAGAAGATAGAATCACAATTAATATGTGAATCGATTTTTCCCCCACCCCTATGAACTATGATGATCATCAGTGCTGGTCCTAGAAGCAAAACTTATAAGGGACTACTGTCAGTGCATTAATAAATCCCCCCGAAATGACCTGCCAACCCCTAAAAATGAAAATTCAGTCATTAAATACTTACCCTCATGTCGTTCCACACACGTACAACCTTTGTTCATCTTCAGAACACAAATAATATTTGATAATTTTGGATCATCAAAAATATCTTCATTTGTGTCCTGAAGATTAACAAAAGTCTTACGAGTTTGGAACGACATGAGGGTGAGTAATAAAAGAGAGAATTTTCATTTTTGGGTGAACTAACCCTTTAATATGTTCTTTCAGAGCAGTTTCACTGTCAACAATCAACAATGAGTGGAAACAATACAATAAAAAAGAAAATTACAAATAGAATAGAAAACTGACTAAACTACTAAACAATTTAGCATACTAAAAATAATGACCTACAACAAAATTTTGATGAACTAACTAAATGTAAAGATTAAAACACTGCATAGTCTTCACTGTGTAAATATACATTGATTCTTATTATATTTATTAAAGTTGTTCAGTGAAGAGTAGTGAATGATTCATGTTCTTATATTGTTTGATTAACATTAAATGACAGACAGCAGCAGGTTTATTAGGCTGCTGACACTTTAAGACCGAATGCTCAGGTCTAATATGTTGACAAGCATTTGATAACCTTTCCAACAGTTTGGGAAGAAGACATAACTGAATGCATCAGTGAATGCAAATGTTTATTTGTCAGTTTAAGTACACACCCAAAGCCCAAAGTAGCCCATACTTGTCCAAGTTTCAATGTCTCAGACTACACACAGAAAGCCGCTTTCACAGCTCAATACACTTTTAACTCTTTTTTTAGTATTAAGTCTGGCAGGAAACTGTATATTATGACAGTCACGTAACATGATTTGACTGATTTGGATGTTACGTAGGAAGGGTGACAGTGCACTGCTTTAAAGGAAAGGAACAGAATGCTGCAACGTGTTTTCATAGTTGTTAGAAGCCAAAATCAAAATTGAAGGTAAATTACACAGCCCTAGACATTAAATCATATTTAAGAGCAAAGGGGGCCCCCTGGTGGATCTGGAGGAAAGGCACTGATGAACATACATGCTGACTTTATAATACAATACATGTTTGCAACATGTTTATTTATTTAGAAATAAATAACACAATATATTGGATCAGTTTAATCTTTGAGATAAAATCTACAGATAACCAAAATTCATCTCTTATTTGTTTTGAAGGGAAAGAAGGAAGCAAATATGTTTTGCATTTTAACGGGAGTGAATGGATGTGTGTCAGCTATGATGATGAAAGATCAACTACTGTCAGACCGACGTCACGAACCACCACTAACAATCCAACTACACGTTTCACAGCACCCAAGAAAATTTACTATCCAACTATTATTTGCATACCATTGGTGACAATCCAACTACCAACTACCAATCTCCAAACATCAGAGACAATTTACAATCTAACTACAGATGATCTAAGAGACAAGGATGGATTTATTAATCCTTCAAAAGCATCGTAAGTGTGTGGTTACCAGTGAATTTTAAAATTATATCTCTATTACTGAAAACAGAGTGATGAAATCAATTTTATAGAGATGCCATGAACAATGTGGAGTCTATAATGGAAGAGAACAATACAAGCAATGCACAGATCATCATGGGGGATGTTATTGGTCTTTTTCACATACAAGACGAGAACACAGAAACCAGAGACGTGTGTTACTCTTCAGATCCGAACAGGATAGATGTAAGTCTTGAGAAACAATAATACATGGTATGATTCCTCATTTATTATGATAATTCTTCTGTTTTCACAGTTTGCTGACTGTCAAAGTGACCTGAAGACAGACATTCCCTGGTCTGTAAAGATTCCCAGTGAGGCCTTTAATAAATCAAGACTGAAACACAATGGCAGGGCGTTACTTGGAGTTCTACGGTTCAAAAACATGGGAAAGGTATTTACCATTATAAATTTAAAAGCTCCATGTTTTAAGATTTTAAGGAATGTTTATCGGTTAGTTCATCTAAATATTTTCTCATTACACAAATTTATTTTCCATCATGACACAAATGTCTTGACCTCAGAAAAGCTGAGCATTCGTACACTGTCACATTCACTACTATTATGATTTTTATCCACTTTGCAAAGAGTTCAAAATTCTACATTTGTGTTCCAGATACAATATAACAGCATAAGAGACATTTTTTGGTGAACTTTTCTTTTAACAAATGTTTCTTGATCTATTGTATTCACATGTTTACATTTGATTTGTTTTATTTCTTATTTAGAATGAAACTAAAAATTACACTGTTTTGAACAATGAGGTTTATGGAATAACAATGTGCACCGATATCTCCAACCTTACCAACAATATAGAAATGTTCTTTACACAGAAAAATCTGGTAATGAAGGTTTTGTTGTGAATCTTATTTTGTTATAATAATCAGACACTGTGAAAGCAAAATAAAAATCAAACATGTTCTTACAGGTCGGTGAGGCGTCCTGCAGTTCTTGGGATGGAAAAGGTAAATTCATTCATGGCTGTATTGATCAGTTCCCATCAACAAACCCAATTTATTTTATATAATTAATTTAATTCGTCACTCTCTTTTCATCAAAGGAAATCTTACATGGACGACGTCCGGCTGTGAGACAGAAAAAATCAATAACACCATAAAGTGCTCGTGTTCACATCTGACGTTCTTTGCAGTGCTGATGGTGAGAAGCTTCTCAGAGTTTCATTTAAAGACCCCATGAAATCAATATCAGAGTCTTTTAGTCCACATCTTTATGCTAGTGAACTTGTACAAGATGACTAAAGAAGTCATACAAATGTATGCATAATGTTAACAACATATTAGCTAGATTAAGAGATAGATAACGCTTTGTTAACTACTTACTAACCATAAATAGTTCTCACTTTACTTCAGGTCAGAAAATGTAATTAGATGAGTGCTTTGAAACAACTGTTATTGGACATTAATAGCATTCATTTTCAGTGTTCCTTTAAATGTTTACAAATGCATTAAGTGTGCGCACACAAACACAGACAAACACACACACACACACACACACACACACACACACACACACACACGTTTGTTTGTGTGAATTGTGGTGACATTCCATAGGCGTAATGTTTTTTATACTGTACAAACTGTATTTTCTCTCCCCCTACTGAAAATTAATGCAATTAATGTCCAATAAAGGTTGGTTTAAAGTGTTTAATAAATGATCTATAAGATATTCCGTGACCTAATCTAAAGTGAGAACTTTTTATGGTCAATAAGTTGTTAAAGCATTATCTAACTTTTTTATATGAGCTGATTAAACAATAATAATAGTGTTAATTACAATGACAATGAATGAAAAACTCACTGTTTGTATATAGTTTATTAATGTATTAACTACAGTTTATAAACCTAATTAACTATAAACTAACAGTTTTCAAATGATCTGTAAATACTTTGTTTACCGTATACTTATTATAAAGTGTTACCAAAATGTAAAGATGATTCTTGCTAAAAAAAAACATATATATATATATATATATATATATATATATATATATATATATATATATATATACACATTGTATATATATTATTTTTTTTTTTTAAAGGGTTGTTTCTGTTGTGTTTCTCTGATCTCTCAGTCTCCTCCAGATGCAAATGCAAACATCACACCACAGTATGTGAAATCATTGAGCTTCATCACTTCTATCGGCTGTGGCATCTCCATGTTTTTTCTGTCCGTCGCTCTGTTCATGCATTTCCTGTTACGGTAGAGTATCTTAAAATATAACTTAACTTAAACATTCAAAGTTCTTTGACCAGTTGCTTTTGTTCATCTTTTGGATAAAAGCATCTGCTAAATGTTACAAATACAGGTTGTTTTTATATTTGAACAGGAAAGCCAAATCAAATCAGGCCACGAAGATCTTGATCAACATGTTTGTGGCTTTGTTTCTCCTGGATTTATCCTTTTTGTCAAACGAGAGCGTCGCCAACACAGAAGTCAAGGCTGCGTGTGTCTTCATAGCGCTGCTCATGCATTACTCCATGCTGACTACATTCACCTGGTTCTTCATTCAAGCTCTTCATATGTACTTATGGCTCATCAGACAGAATATCACCATCACAAACTACATGAGGAAGATCACCGTGTTCGGCTGGAGTGAGTTACATGAACAAAACACCTGTTATAGTGTAGCCTTAAGAAAATATGTATGCACATATCTTTTATGGTGTTTTTCTTGAGCAGTTCCAATAGATAAGGGCATCTGAACCCTCAATTTTATTTAGTTTTTATTAATATTATTATTATATATATATTTCTGTCATGACGACTTTGGTATGGTAATGGATATGACAATGTAGATATATTTGGTCTTGGCGGAATAGATCTGCTACGCTGCTGCTGCTTTATTGCTGCTGCTGTTGCAGAGCAAGTACGGGACTTGCTACTGCCAACACATACACAACATGCTGCTGTGAGCAAGTAAGACATGCTGCTGCTGTACAATATAGCGTACATGAAAAACTGTAGCAGATCTATACAGGTGGAGCTGGGGAAGGTGGAGGGTTTCTGAAGCACGCTGCGCTGCTAAGCAATGCTAACTCATGTATTTAAAGATTAAGCAAGCTCATTGGCTACTAAAACAGCAGGAACCAATCATCTGTGACCTATAAATAATAATGTGGTTATTAGCAGGTTGAGTTAAAGGACCTATTAGCCTGCCCATTAGAGTTTCATGCCAGAACTTTGTATATATATATAGCACATCACAGAGACCATAAAAAGACGCCCGATATACACGTTTCCAGATTCTAATTGTTTGAAGGACACGCACAATTATGACCAAGGCATGGCACAATCACAAACCAATCCTCGGATTAAATTTGTGATACAATCAGTTTGAGTGTTAGCATCCTGGACCTGTATGTCCACAGAGAACATTTCAGGCCATGCTGATCTAAAATTGGACTATAAAGTAGTGGCTGTAAAAACACGCCTCTCTATCAGAAAGAGGTATATTTTCTATGACCCTTTTGCCAAAAGAGACTGTAGTTCTTGTTATAGAAATATCAGTTGATACTGTCAACCACTACTGCCAAAGTGTCATAATGAAACAAAAATAATTTAAAACTTCTCATAATTACAAAAATTGTCTCTAGCATTGTTTTGCACCATTGCTTTGGCAAAGTATCTATCGAACGAACTAAATTCAAAAGCATGCAAGGGCCTTTGTGCCCTTATAAAATCGCACAAGACTGTGAAAGTATAAATGTTTGTGATATGTTTCAAATCAATGTGAGCACTTTGTTCACGCGATCAGCTGCATCCGGTGTTTTCCATGTCTCAGAATGGCTCAGTTCACAGTGAATGAATGCAGTAATCTCCATCTCTGCATGGACTGTGAGTTTAAAGTGTATTTAGTAACATTGTGGCACCAGATACACTTTATTTTCACTTCTGCATAATTTCAAACATTTAGTGGGTAGATGATTACAGCATTTCACTAAATATGTATTGAGATCTGATTGTAAACCTGTCTAAACCAACTAGATTTCGGCTAAGCCCCAAATGTTTACAATGTCTGGCTCTGCCCCTACTGCCATAACAGAGGGATATTTTTTTCAGTGGAATCAACCTGTGTGATAGAATTGACTCTGAATCTACCAGGGAACAACAAAACAAGCCCTAAAGAGAGATCGCCCGTGTACGAGGATGGGGCGGATTAACAGCCCGTTATCTCTGCTACCCAAATCACCAATGGCCATCACACCATATGCTCAGCCAATTGAATTGGCGTGCGTATAAACACATGCTTCAGACACCGGTTCACTCGGAAGCATTTAGTGTCAACGCATCAAAGATCCTATTCGAAAGTGAACTATAATAACCCTGATCTCTGTGTGTTTTCAGCATTTGCAGCTCCAATAGTCATAACTGTAGTTTCATTCGGAGGATATAAAGCAGTTATCATATACACGACATCTGAAAAAACCACACAAATGTAAGTTGTTCTGATGTCACAAATGCATGAATTAATGATGCTTTTAACAATTTTCAACATTGTATTTTCTCTTCTAAATATAGGTGCTGGATTACAGATCCTTTAATTCACTACATAGTGAACATCGGCTACTACGCATTAGTCTTCATCTTCACAACAGGAATCTTCATCATGATCGTCACTAAGATTGTCCAAACCCCACGCAGAAGAGCAGCTGACGGCAAGAGAAAGACGTTCATAAAGCAGTTCATGATGGTGTTGAGTTTGTTCCTGCTCTTCGGCCTGACGTGGGCTGTGGTGTTCTTCAGTTATGGAGCGATGCTCATTCCCTCATATTACATCTTCACTGTGCTGAACTCGTTTCAGGGTGAGAAACAATTAGGGATGCATTCCCCACACTCCAAACACAGCTGTCAATCATGACGTTTCAACCCATTTTTATAGCATCAAATAACTAACTAAAACCAAACTTACTGGGAAAATGAACACTTGAACGTACATCTGCGTAACTTCCTAAAATGACAGAAAATTATTTGAAGTGTAAATGGATTTTTTAGTTAAGATCACGTCCTATTTAATTACATGGAGAGGATGGGGTTTAAGAACTACAGCAAGCCAGCAGGGGGCGATCAAAATGCTTTGGATTAACTTTTAAATTAGTAAAGTGACATGTAGCCAATACTCAGAATCTGTGCACTACATTTCACTAGTGCTAGGTGGTATACCGGTTCATATGGTACACCAGTTTAAATTTCGAAACCGATATGAATTTTTCAAAACCGCAATACCGGTGCGGAGCTGAAACAGCTGCTGTCTCTATTCAATGGCCATGAAGCGCAATGTAGAGCGCACAGAGAGCGGACTTCTATTAATTACATACCCTTCTTACACTTTATAAACAACTTTATAAAACAACAATAAATAATACTGCAAATACCATGCAGAGCCAAATGATTTCCGCAATGCAGAAAACGGATGAAGGAATCACGGAATCCAGTCACAAATACAACTTACTGTATAAAGCGGAATGTCACAGAATTAAGCAATTTTTGGGAAAATAAATAAAAAATCGGGGTGTACAATGAATCAGATATCAATACGGACTAGTGTCTGTTAACATTAAAGCTAAAAATGACTGCTATTGAAATCTGAAGTCTGTATGAAAGAATGCCACATTTTTTTTCTACTACTACACGTGACGCTCGCGATGATTTCAGTGTCTGCTGTCTCACTGTACATGAACTTCATCTGCAGAGCTGCTCTTAGAGTCACTTTATGAACATTTCACCATTTAATTTCATAAAACTATCAAAATTTGTTATATTATATACACAGGAAGTCAAATGTCTTCACAACCCTGTCAAAATAAAAGTTCGGTATAACTTGAATTAACAGAAATATACTATTGTACAATCGAGTGTACTGCGATTAATAGAGATAATAGCCTAATAATAATAATAACACCGTTTGTTAAAACAAACTCAAAGGTCTTCATTGAAATTACAGATATTGCACAGTAAAAATGTAGCCTACTTATTAATATTATTAATTAAATTGATTATGTACTCCTGACAGTAAAATATGCCAAAATAAAATAAAAAACCATGACATACCGTGAAACCGGCAGAATCTTAAAAAAAAAAAAAAAACGTGATACAAATTTTTGGTCATATCTCCCAGCACTACATTTCACCCATCCAAGTGAACACACACACACACACACACACCATGAACACACACCCAGAGCAATAAAGTATGTTCATTTTTATTTTTCCACCAAATGTTTTTTTTTTTTTTTTTTGCAAAATGGTTTTAATTTTTTTGTCATAGATTATGATTTCATTTTGTATTCTTTTGTTGTTTTTCTCTCTAATGAGAGATTGAGAGATTCATGAAGACTCAGATCAAGTCAGCTTTATTTCGATAGTGCTTTATACAATATTGTTTCAAAGCAGCATTACAGTGAAAATTTATCATTTTATAAATGTTATTATAGTGTATAAATTATGCAAACAACTTTAATGATATCTGAAATGTATTTAAATTAGATGCGTTTCTCTTTTTTTCAGGGTTTTTCCTCTTCCTGTATTACAACAACATTCACAATGACGTTGGGGGAAATTTCTCTGATGATCCAGAAGGCTCCGGCTCCACCACAACCATCGTTCAATCCAGAAATAATGCTGTGGAAAATATTTAATTAAGACATGATGCTTTCTTTGACTTTCTAAGACTGATGTGTACAGTTGTTGTTTAAGGGGAAACCCAAGAAACCCAAAGAACAACATAAAGACAAATGTCACTACTGAATGAGTGAGAACTGTGTAAAATGATGTACATAAAATGATGATCCTAAAAAGGGCCAACTTTACTGAAATCACTCAAAACAAATGACAAATATCTGTGATGATCATTACTGAAACTGTCTGTTATTGTGGGAGGATTGAATTGTGCTGAATATTAGTGATTATGAGCGTTATAATTCATGTTTGAGCATATGTGTGTCAGTGATACAAACTATACTGATCCTCATTTAGAAAACAAATTTACATCTTCAGGATGAAAGTCACACATCTGTGGATTCAGATTTTGCATGATCACGCACATGAATGTGGAACATATTTGGTTATTAAATTCAAAACAAGAAAACATGGTGTCAAAATCAGCTAATAACTTCTACATTATTTAACATAACTTTAATGGGTTTTCTCTCCGAAAGCCTCTCATGTGATTGTAATGGAGCTAATAAAATCTGTAAAGTAAAATTTCTTAATCATGACTAACTTTCAGCAGCTCCAATCTAAATATAGAGATAAAGGCTTTCCACATGACAGTGATGATATATTCTTAACTGTATAGCATTTATTTTATTTCATTTATTTATTTTGGGGCATTTGTTAATTCTCTATAACAAAACTGGAAAACGCTGCCTTCAGAGGACACATTTCAAGATTTGAAGGCATCAAGGCACGTCCAAACCCAATGTTAGCTTCACTTGCTGTTTCCTGAGATGCCATCATCTGATCGATTTTGATATCCCACAATCCTGTGTGTTCAATTCTATGACAACTGAGCTAGAGAAATAAAGATGGCATCCAATAGTTTTTGTTTTCTGGTCAGTTTGTGAGTAAATGTATGTTTTTGACCAACATTTCCCACTTTTGATGTAATTTCTAGCGAGATATTACTACTGTAGTAATTAACTATTTGTTTAGTTCTCACCAAAGCTTTACTGTAGATCAGTAAACTGTTACGCTGCCTAAGAAGTTTCGTGAGGTGCCTTTGTGCACAATACTAGTTACTAGAATACTAGTCAGGTTTAATATGTTGTAGAGTTTAATGTGTGTTTAATAATATTCTGTGTCTATTATGCGGTACATTACTCATAATGGGATCATGAGTGGGATCATTAGCTTTTAAGACATTTTAAACAAAAGTTAATTTAACACATATATCAGGGGTGTTTCCTCCAAGGAGGCAATGAAGGCAATGTCTCCTAAAAAAAAAAACATAGAAAATAATTGATATTACAAAAATAAAAACGTAAATATTACGAAGACTAATTAAAAAGTAAGTAAACAACTCAGACATTTAGATATCACCGTTTTGTCGGTTCAAAATCAAACTTGAAATGGCCTAAAGACATGATAAAACATTATCGCGCACCACTGAACATCATCACTGGAAGCTATTTGCAAGTTGTATACTTTCTTGTAGTTCAGAGTTACTGCAACCTTAGTTATAAAATATATATTTTTGACTGACTTTTGAATGTGCAATGAACATTATTTCATTCATTATTTCTTGATGTAGGCTTTTATTTGTAAAGATGTCAAGTTAAACAGTTTTGTTTCAAATAATAATGCAGTTTTCTTTTAGATTTTTGTTTTAAGCCTTATGTCTGACAACTAAACAAAAGTAAAAATAATATTGTTTCTATTATACAGTGCATTAATATGATAATTTGTACTATTGCTCTCACAACGGCATGATTTTGTGCATTCTATTCAATACTCTGATTCATCTTTCTACGCATAAATATATCAGTGGTAGGATACTATATATATATTTCTTATTGCAGATTTGTTTTATGATAGAGTGATATATGCTTGTGTAACACTAGAGGGCGCTGTGAGATTGTAACTCATAATTGAGTCTGAGGCTGGAGTTGGAGATGTGAATGAGATAATTGAACACAGACACATTTAGCTGCAGTTAAATCCAGCTTTTGACTCAATACTTGTGAATCACACCGACTAATTAACTTCCTCTATCCAGCTGAATGAGTTGAGCATTTCACCTGTTGATTTCAGATTTATTGGCTTTAATGTTGTGGATGATTTTTATGTTAAATGAGGAAAGCAAACCTTTCTATTCACCAAGGAATCCGGATTGCATGATGCATCAAAGTTTCCACAAAAATATGAAGCAGCACAACTGATTTCAACATTGATAATAATTAAAATTGTTTCTTGAGCAGCAAATTAGCATATCAGAATGATTTCTGAAGGATCATGTGACACTGAAGACTGGAGTAATGATGCTGAAAATTCAGCTTTGATCACAGTAATAAACATTTTCATTTTACAATATATTCACATAGAAAACAGCTATTGTGAAGGGGTCACGACATGAGAAATCAAATTTACCTTGATCTTATAACATATAAGAGGTCTTTGAACCATTAAAACATCCTGCCAGTTTCATAGTTTAAAATGTCCTCCTCAGTATATTTAATCATGCTCCAAAAATGTCTAATTTTGATATTGTGGGATTTGTGACATGACGCATGCAAATACATTTGCATATGACTGCCTCCAGAGCAAGACACTGTCGAATAGCTTTACATCACATTACAGGCCCCGCCCACTGGCGTTCAGTCGCTTAACAGTCGACATCAAAAGCAAACAGAACCCAGGAGGGCCATGGCTAGGGTATCCAGGTCCCTGATGCAGTAACTTGGAATTGAAATCCCTGAGTCCCCGAGAATTGTCAACATCTTTCTCCCCTCTAGCAACGGCACTGTGTATGTACATAAAATTATGATCCTAAAAAGGGCCAACTTTACTGAAATCACCTTAAACAAATATCTGTGATGATCATAACTACAAACTGTCTGTTATTGTGGGAGGATTAAACTGTGTAGAATATTAGTAATGTAAGTTTATTGAGTGTTTATAATCCATGTTTGAGCATATGTGACACATGACAAACTATACTGAACCTCCTTTAGAAAACAAATTTACATCTTCAGGATGAAACTAAAGTCCCACGCCTGTGGATTCAGACATTTGCTTGATCACAAACACAGATGTGAAACATATTTGGTTACTGAAAATGCAAGATGGAAAAACATGGTGTCAAAATCAGATAACTTGACAGACAGACTTTCAGTGGCTCCAAAAACATTCAAATTTGTCAAGCTTGTAAATATGTGAATATCATCGATTTAGGTGACAAATATCACAGAAACTGCCATTTATTGAAAGGAAAGAAAGAAACTTTATAAACAAGATATCAGATTTAGTTTTTTTTTTCTATGAATAGTTTTAAAACCTGACATTTTCTGTATGAGAATTTAATCTGTAAATATTGTCTAATATCCACTAATAAAGGTTTTATTTTTATTGCAAAGTTGTCGCTACTATTATTAAATATAATTGTAAAATTACATTGTTCTCTGTGAACCAAAGTGACTTGATAAACTGAACATGAACACTGAAATTCACAGTTAAAGCCCAAAAAACATGATTTTCATGTATGCAAATGAAACGTATGTCAGTGTTTCAGTGTCTTTAAGCTGTGGATCATAATCCTACAGCTTCATATGTGAACGGATGAAACTCTCTCTCTCCTCTTGGACTGTGGACTTTCATCTCAACAATGTAATAAGAAAATGCTTTAAATTTCAAGATTTATTATCAATAAACACCTGTAGAAAAGAAAATGTAACACTTGCATCTCTATCAGGGTGTTTTTGGGGATTATGTCTCGACAAAATCAGAATTTTCTGTGGCTGATGATCGTCTGTTGTGCTTCACACCAGATAAGTATGTTGCTTTAAAAAAAAAAAAGGATTTATCAACATTAGAAAAAAAAAAATCTAAATGTACATAGAACAAAATCACATTCTATGATTTTAAAACATTGTGAATGTAAATGTGTGAATATAAATTCATTTATTCATCTATATCATTATGTCATACATTACATAATAGCTTTTTAATTCTGTCTTTGTGCAGGCTTCTCAAAAAGAGTAATAGTTGGAAATTATTTCAAAGATCCATGTTTCGGGGACTTGTGTATCAAAGGTAGATGTGAAATATACACTGATAACATGACTGTGTGAATACTGTATATTTATTATCTGAATGTGCTTGTGACGACTGACAGATCAAGATCCAAACTCACTGAGTTCTTTTATTCCAGATATTAATCTGACATGTCCATCAGCTTGTGATACACAAATAAAGGATGTTTACACAATGAATGTCAAAATGAACACATCTTCTCTAGGTAAAACATGTATATTTTATCTATTAACTGTTTTTGAGTTCAAATATTTTGTCAATAATTATGAAATATTGTCTCTGGTTTTAGGACAGTGCAAAACATTATCTGGCAAAACACGCAATTTCAACATAACAAATGATGGGGGAAAATATGAAGTAAGAATGAATGAGACGTGTACAGAAATAGAGCTGTGGTTTTTGCCAGATGGAATAATATATCAGCAAGTCACACATCGAGGTGCGTGTTGTCCTAAATTAAATGAAATTTGAACACAAACAAATCATAAACTACAAAATGTATTTTTCACAATTCAGTGTTGTCATGATTAATCATTGCTGTCAGTGATGATGATGATGATGATATTACCACTGTTGGTCAATTGATGCAAAGCAAAAACAGATCAACAGATCTAAGACAAGCACTGTAACATGTCCAAACACTGTGTGTGTGTTTGAGTTTGGAAGAGCAGGTTAAAGTAAAACCACAGACTATTTTAATTTTTTTATAATCAAATTTCCTTCTGCTGGATTATTAGACACTGTGACTTGCATCTGTAACAACCCAGTCTGCACCTCTATCTGCACCCTAAACAGAAACCCACACACAGGTAAGATTTTGTCGACTTTTAAAATGTTTTTTAATCTCAGTTTATGTCTTCAGTTTGGGCAGAACAGTGGTTATTTAACAAGACGGGGGAATGAGCCTGTGATAATATATACTTTACAGGTTAACCTGTCTCAATAATGACAACAAAAACGCAAAACAACTTAAATATAAATCAGAAAACTGAGCTGAGTACATCAACACGCACCACCAACACGCAACATTTTTATAATGCATTTAAGAATACTTTCCCCATCAACCGTATAAAATGCACAACACCGCTGTATTCTGCGTCAAAAGAACGCGCTCAGATGTAAACAAGCCTAACATGCACGAGAAGCACATGACGGAATGAGTGAAGGAGACGTGCTGAATTAAAGTGCGCGTTCACTCTCTGACAGCAGAGGGCGCTGATGGAACAGCAGAGTGCAACGGTTACCCCAGAAACCCCATAAACAAAGCAACTGTGCTGGTGAAGTTTTTAAAATGCCTCAAACATATATTTTATTCTGGACTACAACATGCCCTAATGATTAGAAATGTTCTGGTTATTATTTTTTTGTGTTCAGTAAAACTTAAAGACATACGGCTTCATTAGTTAACATGTTAATACATTATTACCAAACTGACAATGAAAAATACTTATAAAGCATTAATTATTCTTAGTTACTGTTTAATAACATTACTAAAATCAAAAGAACTTATTTAATGGACCTGAGATAAAACTAGCAATGATCAGTTGTATTTCTTAACTAACATTAACAATAAATAACACTTTCTGTAACAAATGTAGCTGTTGCTCAATCTTAGTTAATGCATTAAATAATGAGAGCTTATTGTAAAGTTGTTCTTTATAGCCTAATTCTTTTGCACTTTAATCTGTTTGAAAATTTGACTTTATATATATTTTTGTGTATTGTATTATTGTATTTAAACATTCAGAGTTATTTTTATTACAAAAAGAGTTCTTAAACCTGTTATGCTATGACAACACTTTTTTTTTTGCAACTTATTTCAGTATTGTGATAATACCGTATACCGTGATAAAAGCTTCAGCAATTAATCACAACATGAACATTTGATACCGTCACATGCCTACATCTCAACTTTGTTGCATCACTTGACGCCTACTAGAGCTGATATATCACTTTAACAACGATATTGCGATGTGCGCATCCACAGTGGCCCCCGAAGCACACAAATAGCTTCTCTGACTGCTGGAACTGGCTAGAGCGCTCAATGTACACCCTAATGGCCCAGACTGGGCAGAGTGTGTGTGGCACCTGCTCATCCTCAGTGGAAGGGAGAGCAGAGAGCATTCCTAATCAACAAGAAAACTACACAAGGGACTGTAAACATGGCACAGGAAACAAAAACAGAACAGGGCAAAATGCAAACTAAAAGACCACATAAATAAAGCACAGAACAGACAGAATATGACAGGTACAGTGATCACAGTGTACTGTGTGTCATTATGATGTGTTTGGTCTGTGCAGATCTCATAAGTCAAACTCACATACAGACTGTTATCAAAGCAGTTTGTCAGACAAACAGGTGTCGAGCTACTCAAACAAAATGTTTTAAATCAATATTTTAAAAATATCTATTTCACGCTTCAGGAACTTTAACAACCAATGACTGACTCTTAACATTAATCTACTATATGTGGTCAAACATGTAAATGATATTAGGCTACACTACACAATCTCTCTCTTGTGTTTTATTCCTTTATTATTCTTTTATTACTTTCCCGACTGTCTCTGATGACTATTCAATGCAGAAGTTTAATTGCTTTTACCTCTACAGTATGACTTGATAATTATGTTGAATTATGTGTTGTCTTGTTCTCTTTAGATTGTACAGAAATCCCTTCTGTTGATCTAAAGACGATGTGTCAAAAAGCTACATATGACAATGATACCTGCAGAGGTAAGTCTGTCTTAAGCTTTATAAGATACTTTTTCATTAGTTGTTTCAGTTGCTGTATGTCATACCTCAAACTCAGCAGAATATTAAGTGAAATTATTACACTATAAGCCTAGATATCCATCCAGCCTACATGCTATTGCTTACATGAAACAAGCCTTAGGATTTATTTTCTCAAACAGTATATTTAGTTAAAAGTATATTTAGAGTATATTTCTCAAAAGTATATTTAGTTATTTTTTTCATGCATACACCAGTGTATGCATACAGTCAAATGCGTAGCCTTTCAAAGTATACTCCATTTGATAGTATGCATGAGCACAGGCGGTTAACACATGCGCTCTGAAAAGTTTCATCTTTGCCCAGTGTCTGCACGATTTTTCTCCACAAGTTATGACCAATAAAAATGTCTTTGCATTCTTTGCATCTAAATTTAAACTTACACACTCATACAAGCGCTTGGCAATCCGGGCATCTGTTGTTGTTGAAGTCTCTGGTATTTTGTTGTGGTTCCAACTCTTTTGTTGCATTTTCTGCTGTGAAACAATGGCCCAGGCCAGTGCTGCCACCTTGTGGCACAACGGATTAGTGCAAAACAAATTCAATGCGTATATGCGACCCGCACATACATTATCTCATACCGTTATTATACTGTTTATTATATATAGTGATAAGCAAGGGGGACCCCTGGTGGTTTAGGGGGCCTACGCAACTTGCGAAGCTTGTGTATAGGGAGGATCGGCTCTGTGCATGTGGACCCTCACGTATGCATAAAAACGCATAATGTGTACTTAGGGCTACAGAAATAAATATAAATCGGTGCGGAGACTTTACTCACCCATGCCATCCAAACTGCTACAAAATGGTGCCACTGGTTTGTGCTCAAATTGTGCCATTAAAAGAAACCCTGTAAGTAATGACCTTTTCTTAAATATAACAATAACAAAAACATTCTAAGGCATGTCCACATCGGTACGTTGGAAGTGGGGAAGATGGGGAATTATGTGAAATGTAGTCCAGAATGATGTATGACTGTGTGTGCAATGAAATGGTGAACCGACGAGCTCTGGTGGGGAGTAGCAGGAACCAGCAGGCGCCGGATACGTAAAAATTATAGTGTGTCATCAGCCACTGTCATATTTAGCACTCCCTTGAACATGGCTGAGAAAGACTGAGCACTCCGAAATGGCTCATGCAACTGTATTATGAAATGTTAAGTTCCATAAATGGTCCATAAAATTGTTAATGTAAATAATGATCAAAATGTATATTTCATTAGGGCATTAAGCCCCAAAGTCCCTTTAACACAAGTCATTTCACTCGGTGGCCATCTTTGAAATGCCTCCAAGTGCAACTCCTATCTCTTTGAATGGGGAAACATCAAATTCTCCAAAGCTGTTTTCCAAGCTTTCGATTAAATTTCATATTTGAAATCACCAATTAAATCTGACAACTGTCTCATAGATTTTGTTTCTCAATGCTCAAATCATGACAAAAAAAAAAAAAGTTTACTTTCAGGCTGGATCAAGCTAATGCGCATGCACAGTTCTAAACGTGCGTCTCTTGCGCCTTATTTCGGAGATGCGCTTCTGACTGTTTCTATAGAAACCGGAGCTTCTAACGGCCGTTGCAGTGATGCAATGACTTTACCAATCGGCGATTGGCTCTTATTTAGCAGGTGGGACTTATTCTGCCATATTGCGTGTTGCACTTTCTCCCATTCAAAACAATAGGAGTGATGCATGTTGTGTTATTCTATAGTCTTTGTTAAAGGGTTAGTTCACCCAAAAATGAAAATTATGTTATTAATGACTCACCCTCATGTCATTTCACACCCGTAAGACCTCCATTCATCTTCGGAACACAGTTTGAGATATTTTAGATTTAGTCCGAGAGCTTTCTGTCCCTCCATTGAAAGTGTTTGTACGGTAGGCTGTCCATGTCCAGAAAGGTAATAAAAACATCATCAAAGTAGTCCGTGGGTTAGTTCGAAGTTTTTGAAGCATCTAAAATACATTTTGGTCCAAAAATAACAAAAACTACGACTTTATTCAGCATTGTCTTCTCTTCTGGGTCTGTGTATATCCACAGTGACGCTGCTTCTTCTTCTTCTACGACGGTTGACATCCAGCTTATTGGTGCATTACCGCCCCCTTCTGCTCCGGACTGTGACGCGATTAGGACATCTGCGACATGCACACCTACACACCATTTTAAAAAATATAGCAATACCAAAATCCAAACAATGTAGAATAGCTTGAATACAGCGTGCGTCTCCCTCAGACTGTAAACGAAGCTCGGGCGCACTACATAACACGTCATCAGCGGCACTGAGATACCGCCCACTTGAGTGCAGCTTCACTTGAATTCAAAACTTTTCAATTCGCAAGGTTTTAGAGTCACAATGACATCGCAATTACATTAGAACCAAGGGCAAATGTGTGCGTGCGTAATGAAAACTGTACAAAGAAAAAAAAAACATTTATTTTTATGATTAAAACAGCTTGAAGTCTTTAATTGCAATCTTTTATTTTGTGAATTAGAAAATATTTTTTGCTGTCAAACATGTATAATTCAATAAAAAAACACATAAAAGTAATTCCACAGAATTACACAAATACAGAATATTCAATAAAAGGTCCAACATATTAGGAATACTATTTCTATTACTATTTCTATGTTTATAAATAAGAAGCACAATATATTAGATCACTTTAATGTTTGACATTTAGTTGCACAAATATATTAATAAAATCCCCTCTTTGTTTCTGTGTGCTGAAGAGAATGAAGCAAGCAAATACCTTCTACGTTCAATCGGGAATGAATGGAAGTGTGTGATCTGTGATAAGACACCTACTGCTTGTAATCCAGCAAACAAAACTGCCTGTCTAAAACCACCCGAGACAACATACAATCTAACCTCAGATGGTCTAAAAGATGAGGATGGATTTATTAATCCCTCAAATGCATCGTAAGTGTGTGGTTACCAGTGACTTTTAAAATTATAATTCTATTACAGAATATTACAGAACTCTATTACAGAGTGAGCCTGTTTTGCAGTGTTGCCTTAGACAGTCTGAAGTCCCTGGTGGAGCGGATGAAAATAGACAATAAAGGCAGTGCAGGAGTTGTGATGGGTGATGTTATTGGTATTCTCCAAATGCAAGCTGCGAAAACAGAAACTGACTTATGCTACTCTATAGATCAGAACATGATCAACGTAAGACCTGAGAAGCATTAAAACATGCCCATCTGGGTAGGACTCTTTATCAATGATAATTCTTCTTTTCACAGATTCTTGACTGTCAAAGTGACCTAAACACAGACTTTCCCTGGTCTCTAAAAATTTCCAGTGAGGCTGTTGATAAATCACGACTGGAAAACAATGGAAGTGCATTTGCTGGAATTTTACGGTTCAAAAATATGGGGAAATTGGTAATGTTGTTTAAAAAAAATGTTTTTGAATGAACTATTCCTTTAACAAATGTTTCTTGATCTAATGGTAACACTTTACAATTAGGTTCATTACTCAACATTAGTTACCATGAACTAATAATAAACTGCATTTCTACAGCATGTATTAATCTTTGTTGATGTTAAAGTCACCATTTGTTATTACATTATTAAAATCAAGAGTTGTATTTGTTTTATTTTGTATTTGCTTTATGAACTAACATGAACAATCCATGAACAGCTGTATTTTTATTAACTAACGATAAACAAAGATTAACAAATACAGTAACAGATGTATTGGTCATTGTTAGTTCATGTTTGTTAATACATTAATGTTAACAGATGAACATTATTGTAAAGTGTTAGTAATCTAATCCACACATTTATATTTGATTAATTATTGCTCTTTTATTCCTGTGTGTTTTCTTATTTAGAATGAAACTAAAAATTACACCATTTTGAACAATGAGGTTTATGGAATAACGATGTGGGCCAAAATCTCCAACCTTATGGACAATATAGAAATATTCTTTACACAGAAAGATCTGGTAATGAAGGATTTGTTGTGAATCTTATTTTGTTATAATAATCAGACACTGTGAAAGCAGAATAAAAATCAAACAAGTTCTTACAGGTTGGTGAGGCATCGTGCAGTTCTTGGGATGGAAAAGGTAATTTCATTTACGGCTGTATTTATCAGTTCCCATCAACAAACAAATTATTTTACATAATTTTATTCCTCAAAGGAAATCTTACATGGACGACGTCCGGCTGTGAGACAGAAAAAGTCAACAATAACACCATAAAGTGCTTGTGTTCACATCTGACGTTCTTTGCAGTGCTGATGGTGAGAATCTTCTCAGAGTTTCATTTAAAGACCCCATGAAATCAATATCAGAGTCTTTTAGCTAGTGACCTTGTAAAAGATGACTAAAGTCATACAAATAATATGCATTTAAAATGTAAAGATCTTGCTAACAAATAATAAAGGATTTTAAAAGGGTTGTATCTGTTGTGTTTCTCTGATCTCTCAGTCTCCTCCAGATGTAAATGCAAACATCACAGATTATGTGGATTCATTGAGCTTCATCACTTCAATCGGCTGTGGCATCTCCATGTTTTTTCTGTCCGTTGCTCTGTTCATGTATTTCCTACGGTAGAGTATCTGAACTATAACATATAGTTACTGTAATTTCTTTGACCAGTTGCTTTTGTTCCTCTTTTGGATAAAAGTGTCTGCTAAATGCATAAATGCAAGTTACAAATACAGGTTGTTTTTATATTTGAACAGGAAAGCCAAATCAAAAAACGCCACAAAGATTTTGATTAACATGTGTGTGGCTTTGTTTCTCCTGGATTTATCCTTTTTGTCAAACGAGAGCGTCGCCAACACAGAAGTCAAGGCTGCGTGTGTCTTCATAGCGCTGCTCATGCATTACTCCATGCTGGCTACATTCACCTGGTTCTTCATTCAAGTTCTTCATATGTACTTATGCCTCATCAGACAGAATATCACCATCACAAACTACATGATGAAGATCACCGTGTTCGGCTGGAGTGAGTTATATGGATAAACCACCTGTTATACTGTTTATTTAAAGGGTTAGATCACCCAAAAATGAATTACTTCATGTTGTTCCAAACCCGTAAGACATTCGTTCTTCTTCATAACACAGATGAGGATCTTTTTGATGAAATCTGAAAGCTTTCTGTCCTTCCATTAACAGTCTATGCAGCTAACACTTTCAAACCCCAGAAAGGTAGTAAAGACCATCCATGTTTTTGATCCATGTGACTCATGTTTGGTAAAATTTACAATAAGGTTCATTAGTTAAACATTAGTTAATGCATTAACTAACATGAAGTAACAATGAGCAGTACATTTGTTACTGTATTTGCTAATCTACGTTAACATTAGTTAATACAGGTGTTCATTGTTTGTTCATGTTAGTTCACAGTCCATTAACTAATGTTAACAAGATTTTAATAATGTATTAGTAAATGATGAGATATTAACCAAGACTAATAAATGCTGTATAAGTGCAGTTTATTATTAGTTCACGTTTTTAGAAGAAAAAAAAAAGAATAAAGATAATAATAAGTCATTGAAATAAGGCCTCAAAACACAAAAACAATTTTCACAAGACTTTTGGGAACTGTATATTTCAGCCTAGAGTTTTTGTTAAAATCATCCTGCCTACTCGGTCACATACATAAAACAATGTATTGATTCTAAATTTCTAAGACATTTTTGTTTAGAAAGGCCATATGCGACGACGTGTGAATCTTCATGAATAATGCTGTGATTCACACCTGAGGAGATTAAGACCCTGTCCCTAATGAGCCGCATAATGACCCATTCAGTAAGGTAGCTATGTGAATGAGTGACCAGAGAAAGAATGCAATGATGAAAGAAATATATAATTTTTTGTTTGTAGTTTATTTAGAATATAATTAACTACATAAATGAGAGTCAAAGACACAGTTTGAGTACACAGTTATATCTTGAAATAAATCCTGTTCAATGATATATATGGACATCACATTTTGATGTGTTTCTGCACTGGAGGAAAAAAAAAAAAGAAAATATTGTGAAATATTATTACAATTTAAAATAATGGTTTTCTACATGAATATACTTTAAAATGCAATTTATTTCTGTGATGCAAAGCTGAATTTTCATTATTCTTTGTGAACAAAAGCTTCATTGATGTGGCGCTTCACATAGTGGCTAATTATTTTGCAATTTAATACATTGCAAACACACTTTATTTCAGTATTTATTACATATTTCAGTTGATTTCACTCATCTCAGTATAGCAATATAGTTTGGGGAAAGACAATTTGGCATGTTTACTGATGTAAGTTATGTGTAGTAAATGAAACCACGCATCTGCGCCATTCAGAGACACACAGAACATGCAGGATTCATATTTAAATGGCCTTTTTGCAGTTTAAAATGCATAGACACTAGTCTATATTGTGACTGGAATGAAGGTTTAAGAATACAGAACTTTCCATTCAAAATCTTTGAAATGATCCTCAAAATGGAACTGAAACCAGTCCTACTCTTCCTCTGAGGTAAATTCTTCCAGCATTATTCCCCACCGCATCTCAAAGCAATGAAAAGTACATAAATTAGACTAAACTTAATGCGGGTTTGTTTCCAAGTTGATGACAGCGGGTGGCGTTGACTGTTTACAGGGATCACCTCAGAATTTGCCTTTGAATAGTGTACGCTGTCCGTGGGCGTGCCGTGGCCACATGACTGGATAATGAGCTGACTCGCGAATGACTGGCATCTCTTTCTTTTCAAACGGGTTACACAAACAGAGACTATTTGTTTTTTTACTTTTGACTTACATTATTTAAAATCTGATTTTCAAAGTTTCTTTGGATATATGTCTCATGTGTGATAAGTATTCACTAAGTTACAGTTCATTTTCTAATGTCTATCAGAATGAACTTTATTCAGACAGAGATGGCAAATCGCGCATCATGTTAGTTTTCTTCATTTTGCAGAAAGCAAAACATTTCGTTTTTACTGTGAGTGCAAACAAATAATAGTAGACATTCTGTAGTCTGAATTTATGTTTTACTTTTGTCTGTATGACAAAAGCATTACTTTGTATTGTAAGTCAATTTTGCTGCTATGTGAAGAAAATTGAGCAAAATAAGCCCACGCGTTTCACGAACGCAGAGTGTTAATGATGTATTTGCTACATTTCTGGGGCTTGAAAGTGGTAGTTTCATAGACTGTCAATGGAGGGACAGAAAGCTCCCAGATTTAATCAAAAAGATTTGTGTTTGTGTTCCGAAAATGAACAAATATCTTACAGCCTTGGAACAACATGACCATTTTCATTATTGGGTGAACTAACCCTTTAAGAAAATATATTGCACACACGTCATATGAACTACTATAATGATACTTTTATGGTGTTTTACTTGTTTTTGTTATACTGTTCCTTTAGTTGAGGGCATCTGAACACAAAGTTTTAGTATTTTTACATAAAGGTTTAGTCATTTCTTTTTTCTTTTTTTTATGTCTATATAGTCTATTAATTTTTATTTTAGTACATCAAGTTAATTTTTTTTATTTTCAGTAACAAATTTTTATAGCGTTGGTGAATGTCTCAGGTTACGTATGTAACCCTGTTCCCTGAGAAGGGAACAAGATGCCGCATCATGGCATTGACACAATGACACTTTAGATCTTGCATTATCATATGGTCTGTCAATTTTCAATATTTTATAAGATGATGTGGCCTTTCCGATCAGTCACTTTTGAGATTTCTTTTAATGAGATAAGCAAGTCTTGTGTTTCTACTCGCCATGTTCAGAAATTACTCTACAGATGTTGAACATTTTAAAAATTTGTTTATCGGTGCTCCTTTTATCAAAAATTTGGAGAATCTCCCTTCCCACCTGGATGTGGAGATATTGCTGAATGAGTTTATTCCTCTTGCCCTTCGATTCCAAACTCTTTAAGAGTTAGATCTGATAAACTTAAAACAGAGCCCTGGCTTAATGAGGTTACTCGGGCTCTCAGACAGGCTTGCAGAAAAGCTGAGCACAAATGGAAGAGGTATATACTACTCCAGGTGTCTTATGGCAAAGCAGGCAAAGAAAACATATATTTCAGATTTAATTGCTAGTAACTATCATAAACCTATAGTTCTATTCAGTACTATAAATTCTGTGATCAATCCAGGTGAGAAAGTTTTTATTGACAAGTCTTAGGTCAACTCAAGTAAAGTCATCTTCATTCATATAATGCTTTTTACAATCCAGATAGTTTCAAAGAAGCTTCCCAGTGATAACAGGCTTAATGGACAGATTGTTTTGGCTTTACAGCAGCTCTGGGAAAAAGTTATTATCGAAGTAAAGTAAGTTCCCTTTCAGTTGGTCATGTTCTACATACGTCAGTAGTGACTGACGAATTGGGATATCGCCAGAGAGCTCTATCAGCATCGAGTGAACTAAAACAAGCCAGTGGAATTGGCGTGCAATATTTGCATAATGCGCACCACCTCTGTCAGGTGTATATAAATAGGAAGCAGATGCAATCGCACTCTGTCTTTCGCTTCGGAGTCAACCTGTGTGTTCCTGCTATTATACTGAGAGTGACTTCTCAATCCTTTGAAGAGCTTTCGTTCTACAGTGCTGGCACTATGGCACCGTACAGCAAGGCCGCAAGCTTTCCCAGAGTGAGCTTTCCGAGATGTTATACAGCTCTCAACTGCTGTTTACACAGAGCAGTTGTGTGAACACAGGGACATGGTGTTAGCTCACCTCAGCCGGTTGGGTCTTTGGGTCAACTGGGACAAGAGCAAACTCGCCCCCGGGCATAGGATCTTTTATCTCGGTATGGAACTGGCTTTGGTCACCCGGACAGCACGCCTCACCTCACCTCACCTGCGGGCTGGAGTTCCCCTCTAACAAGTGTCCAGGCATGCTGTGGTCCACACAGACGCCTTTGCCACCGGGTGGGGAGCCACGTACAATGGCATGCAGTTTCAGGTCTGTGGACGGGGCTTCAACTGCATTGGCATATCAATTGCCTGGAGTTGCTAGCAGTACGACTTGCACTGGACCGCTTCAAGGAGCTGTTGTTAGACAAGCACGTACTGGTCCGCTCGGACAGCACTGCGGCCGTTGCGTACACCAACCATCAGAGTGGTCTACGCTCCTGTCACATGTCGCAACTCGCCCGCCATCTCTTGCTATGGAGTCAGAAGCATCTGTGGTCGCTTTGTGACATTCATGTCCCAGACGTGCTCAACCGTGCAGCCGACGAGCTCTGACGAGCCGATGAGCCTCTGTGCAAAGTCAGGGAGGACGAGGAGCAGGTCTTGCTAGTGGCTCTGCATTGGCCCACTCGGACCTGGTTTTCGGACCTGATGCTCCTCATAACAGCCCCTCACGTCACAGAACTCAAATAATTCACAGCACATAGAAACTCTTTCACCTAGATATTATCACAGAGACTGTGTCTGTACCTCGAACTAGTAAATACAAAAAACTTCCGAAACCTTTTAAGGGTAAAAAATTTAATTGATGTTCAAAAAATGAAAATCACAGATAAATCAGATAAACAAATGATAAAGCTTGGGTTACTGAATATTAGATCTATTTCTTCAAAAGCACTTATTGTAAATGAAATTATCACAGACAATAAACTAGACTTGCTGTGTTTGACAGAAACCTGGCTAAAACCAGACGATTACATTACTTTAAATGAATCTAGTCCTCAAGGTTATGATTATCGACACAATCCTCGACAGAAAGGCAAAGGGGGAGGTGTTGCTGTAATTTATAGTAATATATTCAGAATCACTCAAAAGAATTTCAAATATAATTCCTTTGAAGTGATGGTGCTTTATGTAACATTATGTAAGTTGACATTTGTGCTGGCTACTGTATACAGGCCACCAGGGCACCATACTGACTTTATCAAAGAATTTGCTGATTTCCTATCAGAGTTAGTACTGGCTGCGGATAAAGTCCTTGTTGTTGGTGATTTTAATATCCATGTAGATAATAATAAAGACGCATTTGGATTGGCATTTGCAGACATTTTAAACTCTATTGGAGTTAGACAACACGTGTCAGGAACCACTCATTGTCGTAATCATACCCTAGATCTAATACTGTCGCATGGAATTGATATTGATGCTGTTGAAATTCTACAGCAGAGCGATGATATATCAGATCATTATCTAGTCTCGTGTATAATACAATTAGCCAAGGCTGCAAAACCACCACCCAGCCATAAATATTGTAGAACCATCACGTCTACCACTAAAGATTGCTTTATAAATAATCTCCCCGAGCAGTTTCATCGCCTTAGTATACCTGACAACTTAGAAGAACTCGATGCTGCAACAGAAACTATTGGCTCTCTCTTTTCCAGCACATTAGATGCAGTCGCTCCTTTACGTCTAAAGAAGATTAAGGAAACTAATCCAACGCCGTGGTATGATGAGCACACTCGGGCTCTAAAACGAGCTGTTAGAAAAGCTGAACGTAGTTGGAAGAAAACAAAACTAGAAGTTTTTTGCCTTTCGTGGAAAGAAAAAATGATTGAGTACAGAACGGCTGTAAGAAATGCTAGATCTACTTATTTTTCAAATCTCTTAATAGAAAACAAACATAATCCTAGGTATTTATTTGACACAGTGGCTAAATTAACTAGAAACAGAGATTCAACTGCTGACGTTTCCATAGAGCACAGCAGTAATGACTTTATGAACTTCTTTACTTGCAAGATTGATAATATTAGAGAGAAAATTAAAAACTTGCAACCGTCTACAGTTTCGCTTCAGACAGTGCACTGTAGTGTCCCTGAGGTAAAACTAGAATCATTCGCCTCTATAGGAGAGGAAGAATTATCTAAACTTATCAAATCATCAAAATCAACAACATGTATGTTAGACCCAATGCCGACTAAACTACTGAAAGAAGTGCTTCCAGAGGTCGTAGGTCCACTTCTTGATATAATTAATTCATCCTTAACACTAGGATACGTGCCAAAAACCTTTAAGCAGGCTATTATTAAACCTCTTATTAAAAAACCTCAACTAAATCCGAGAGATTTAGTAAATTACAGGCCAATCTCGAATCTACCTTTTCTGTCAAAGATACTAGAAAAGGCAGTTTCAACACAACTGTGCTCCTTTTTAGAAAGAAATGGAATCTGTGAGGATTTCCAGTCAGGATTTAGACCAAACCATAGTACTGAGACTACTCTTGTTAGAGTTACAAACGATCTACTCTTATCATCCGATCGTGGCTGTATTTCTCTATTAGTGTTATTAGATCTCAGTGCTGCTTTTGACACTATCGATCACAACATTCTTCTAAAAAGACTTGAAAACTATATTGGCATTAGTGGAATTGCTTTGGCATGGTTCAAATCATACTTATCTGACCGTTATCAGTCTGTGGTAGTTAATGAAGAGATGTCGTATCGATCACAGGTTAAATATGGAGTACCACAAGGCTCAGTACTAGGACCGTTGCTTTTCACTCTGTACATGCTGCCCTTAGGAGAGATAAGTAGGAAGCATGGTGTTAGTTTTCACTGCTACGCTGACGATACTCAGCTCTATATTTCCTCGCGCCCTGACGAAACCTACAAATTCACAAAACTAACAGAATGCATAGCTGACATTAAAAACTGGATGACAAGAAATTTCTTATTATTAAATTCAGAAAAAACTGATATCCTAATCTTTGGACCAAAAACTTCCTCACGAAAAAACCTTGAATACTCTCTAACACTTGACGGGTGCTCCATTAAATCTTCGTCCTCAGTTAGGAACCTGGGTGTGCTCTTTGATACCAATCTTTCATTTGAAAGTCATGTTTCTAGTATCTGTAAAACCGCCTTCTTCCATCTAAAAAATATGTCTAAATTACGGCATATGCTCTCAATGACAAATGCGGAACAGTTGGTTCATGCATTCATGACCTCAAGACTAGATTATTGTAACGCTCTACTGGGTGGTTGTTCTGCTCGGCTTTTAAACAAACTACAGTTGGTCCAAAATGCGGCAGCTAGAGTTCTTACTAGAACCAGAAAGTATGACCATATTAGCCCAGTTCTGTCAACATTACATTGGCTCCCTATTAAACATCGTATAGATTTTAAAATCTTGCTACTTACTTATAAAGCTCTAAATGGTTTAGCTCCCCAGTATGTAAGTGAGCTCTTGGTGCATTATAGTCCTTCACGTTTATTGCGATCTCAGAATTTAGGCCAGTTGATAATACCCAGAATATCAAAATCAACTGAAGGCGGCAGATCCTTTTCCAATTTAGCACCTAAACTCTGGAACAATCTTCCTAGCATTGTTCGGGAAGCAGACACACTCTGTCAGTTTAAATCTAGACTAAAAACACATCTCTTTGCTCTTGCATACACATAACACATTATCAATACATTAACATTTTTCAAATCCGTTAAAGGATTGTTACGCTGCAATAATTAGGTCGGCCGGAACCGAGAACATTTCCTATAACACTAGATATACCTGTACATCAGAATAAGAATGGCATCTACGCTAATATCTGTCTCTCTGCTTATCCTGAGTTGTGTTTATGCATTATACAGACTGCACGTGTTTAAAAATGAGAATATAGCAACGACTCTCGTCTCCGTGAATACAGTAAGAAACGATGGTAACTTTAACCACATTTAACAGTATATTAGCAACATGCTAATGAAACATTTAGAAAGACAATTTACAAATATCACTAAAAATATCATGTAATCATGGATCATGTCAGTTATTATTGCTCCATCTGCCATTTTTCGCTGTTGTTCTTGCTTGCTTACCTTGTCTGTGCACAGATCCAGCCGTTAATACTGCCTTTCCTTGTCTAATGCTTAGAATGGGCTGGCATTATGCAAATATTGGGGTCATACATATTAATGATCCCGACTATTGCATAACAGTCGGTGTTATGTTGAGATCCGAGTGTTTTCCGGAAGTCTTTTATACAAATGAGATTAACATAAGAAGGAGGAAACAATGGAGTTTGAAACTCACTGCATGTCATTTCCATGTACTGAACTCTTGTTATTTAACAATGCCAAGATAAATTCAATTTTTCATTCGAGGGCACCTTTAACTGAAAACACCTTTTTAACTGCTGTTTATTTATGTTTAGTCTATAGATATGCATGCTTGAATGTGTATGTGTGCAGACACTTAATCTTTCTTTACAAAGTGACATCGCCAAATTACTTGTCTAGCCTGCATAATACAGAATTAGGGGCCAAGCCCCGAAGGGGCTGTAGCCCCTATTGTAATTGTACGTTTTCCCTTTTATTATTATTATTCTTCCTCCTGAATGGGAGTCTATGGCAGCCCTATCAACGGAACATGAGAAAATGATGAAATTTGGCACAGTTGTAGAGATGCTCATGAATAGTGATTGGACCAAATTTGGAGTCTCTAGAACCAACTCTATAGCGCCACCACCAGTTCAAAATTTCAACATTCTAACGGTTTTAACATTTGAACTGTTTGTCATAGAAAAATTAAATTTAGTTCATCTGATTCGTCTCTTCATGCTGATGCTATTCAACTTCTTACATTAAGTCTCCACCCATTACAGTAGCGGCCATTTTGAAAAGTACAGTATTTGTTTTTTTCGCTTCTCCTCCTTCAAAATTTGTCCAATTTTGTCCAATCTTTGATCAGATTATCTTTGGACTGAGCCGCACAGAAATGACTGAACAGATTTTTTTATTCATCTTTGTTCAAAGGTTATGATGTCACGAAGTTAACGAGGTCGACCCGAAATTAGTATAGAGGCTGTATCTCGGCCAAACTTTGAGCAATCGAAACAAAAATTGGTACGCTTCATCAGAACCATGGTCTGAGGGTCTATGCCAAACTTGGGAACAGCGCCACCTACAGGTCATGAGATATGAAAAATGGCTATTTTGGCCAATAACTTTTGAACAGTTTGTCAGAAAATCAAGATCTTGGTGTCTATGGATTCCTTGGATCATGCCGAATCCGACGATACCGATTCTGTCAATATTGGATGAATCACGTGTCCGCCATTTTGAATTTTGTCATAAATTGCGATATCTTTTAAACAATTTGACATATCTTCACAAAAATTGGTATGTATGACCTTTAGAAGGTCGTGAAGGTACCTGAGAAGTTTCAGCACAGCGCCACCTACTGTTCCACAGATGTAATGATTATTTCAAAAACGCTTATAACTTTTGAAAACACTTTCCAAAATGTGTATGCTTCATGTCATTTTATTCCCTGGCTTATGCCGATTCCGACAATGTATCATTTGCCATTTTCCTTAAATGTACCTGTCTGCCATATTGAAGTAAATGAAAAACAGTTTTTTCGCTACTCCTCCTACAAATTTTGGTCAATTTTGTCCAAAATCAGCTCAGATGATCTTTGGACCGAGCCGCACAGAAATGACTGAACAGATTTTTGATATTCGCTACCATTTCCGAGATATTCATCTCTGAATGTGACCTTGCTTGTGTTTGTTGTCTTATGCTAGTTAGCTTAGCACAGTAATTGCTTAGCATGCTAAACTATTGCTATTCTTTCTAATGTGGTCTTCAGTCAACAGGTTAACCAAAACTTAGTTGGCATTAAATAACTTTGCATACTAATATGGTTAACATGCTATGAAGCTTTTTTTTTGTGAACTCTTTCTCACACTGAAACCTCTGCTTAGCATACTGATGAACTTGCATGGCTGATTAGCTCAATGTGTTACGCCACGGATCCCGAATGCTCTGCATCGTGGGTTCGAAACTCAGTGTGACACATGCCCAGACCGCATGAGGTACTGTGGCAGGAAAAGATGCAGAACTTGTGTCTGTTCTAGGCATTCTGCCTAAAACTGGTCTAATCTGAAGCTATCACATGCAATTCCTTTATGTCCAAATTCGTAGTTATTCTTCTTCCCCCTGTATGGTAATCAATGAACCATAAGAAGGAAAATTATCAAATTTGGCATGCTTGTAGTGATAGTAATTAAAAGTAATTTGACCAACTTTGGAGTATCTAGGACTAAGTCTATAGCGCCACCACCAGTTCAAATATTCACTTTTGTAAAGGTTATAACTTTTGAACCCTTTGTTCCAGAAAAATGAATGTCAATACAACTGATTCCTCTCTTCATACTGATCACATTCAATATCTTACATTAAGTCTCCACCCAGTACAGTAGTGGCCATTTTGAAAAGTACAGTATTCCGTTTTTTCGCTACTCCTCCTTCAAAATTTGTCCAATTTTGTCCAAACTTTGATCAGGTGATATTTGGTCTGAGCCGCACAGAAATGACTGAACAGATTTTTTTTATTCATCTTTGTTCAAAAGTTATGATGTCACGAAGTTAACAAGGTTGACCCAAAATTGCTATAGAGGCTGTATCTCGGCCAAACTTTGAGCAATCAAAACTAAAATTGGTACACTTGATCAAGACCATGATCTGAGGTTCCATGCCAAATTTGGGAACAGCGCCACCTACAGGTCATGAGATCTGAAAAATGGCTATTTTGGCCAATAACTTTTGAACACTTTATTAGAAAATCAAGATCTTGGTGTCTATGGATTCCCTGTGCCATGCCGAATCCGAGGATATCGAATTCGTCAACATCGGATGAACCACGTGTCCGCCATTTTGAATTTTGTCATAAATTGCAATAACTTTTAAACAATTTGACATATCATCACAAAATTTGGTACATATGACCATCAGAGTGTCCTGAAGGTACATGAGAAGTTTCAGCACAGCGCCACCTAGTGTTCCACAGATATAATGATTTTTGCAAAATTTCTTATAACTTTTGAAAACATTATCCAAAATTTGTCTGCTTTATGTCATTTTATTCCCTGGCTTATGCCGATTCCGACAATGTGTCATTTGTCATTTTCCTTAAATGTACCTGTCTGCCATATTGAATTAAATCAAAAACAGTTTTTTCGCTACTCCTCCCACAAATTTTGGTCAATTTTGTCCAAAATCAGCTCAGATGATCTTTGGACCGAGCCGCACAGAAATGACTGAACGGATTTTTGATATTCGCTACCATTCCCAAGATATTCATCTCTGAATGTGACCTTGCTTGTGTTTGTTGTCTTATACTAGTTAGCTTAGCACAGTAATTGCTTAGCATGCTAAACTATTGCTATTCTTTCTAATGTGGTCTTCAGTCAACAGGTTAACCAAAACTTAGTTGGCATTAAATAACTTTGCATACTAATATGGTTAACATGCTACGAAGCTTTTTTTTTTGTGAACTCTTTCTCACACTGAAACCTCTGCTTAGCATACTGATGAACTTGCATGGCTGATTAGCTCAATGTGTTACGCCACAGATCCCGAATGCTCTGCATCGTGGGTTCGAAACTCAGTGTGACACATGCCCAGACCGCATGAGGTACTGTGGCAGGAAAAGATGCAGAACTTGTGTCTGTTCTAGGCATTCTGCCTAAAACTGGTCTAATCTGAAGCTATCACATGCAATTCCTTTATGTCCAAATTCATAGTTATTCTTCTTCCCCCTGTATGGTAATCAATGAACCATAAGAAGGAAAATTATCAAATTTGGCATGCTTGTAGTGATAGTAATTAAAAGTAATTTGACCAACTTTGGAGTATCTAGGACTAAGTCTATAGCGCCACCACCAGTTCAAATATTCACTTTTGTAAAGGTTATAACTTTTGAACCCTTTGTTCCAGAAAAATGAATGTCAATACAACTGATTCCTCTCTTCATACTGATCACATTCAATATCTTACATTAAGTCTCCACCCAGTACAGTAGTGGCCATTTTGAAAAGTACAGTATTCCGTTTTTTCGCTACTCCTCCTTCAAAATTTGTCCAATTTTGTCCAAACTTTGATCAGGTGATATTTGGTCTGAGCCGCACAGAAATGACTGAACAGATTTTTTTTATTCATCTTTGTTCAAAAGTTATGATGTCACGAAGTTAACAAGGTTGACCCAAAATTGCTATAGAGGCTGTATCTCGGCCAAACTTTGAGCAATCAAAACTAAAATTGGTACACTTGATCAAGACCATGATCTGAGGTTCCATGCCAAATTTGGGAACAGCGCCACCTACAGGTCATGAGATCTGAAAAATGGCTATTTTGGCCAATAACTTTTGAACACTTTATTAGAAAATCAAGATCTTGGTGTCTATGGATTCCCTGTGCCATGCCGAATCCGAGGATATCGAATTCGTCAACATCGGATGAACCACGTGTCCGCCATTTTGAATTTTGTCATAAATTGCAATAACTTTTAAACAATTTGACATATCATCACAAAATTTGGTACATATGACCATCAGAGTGTCCTGAAGGTACATGAGAAGTTTCAGCACAGCGCCACCTAGTGTTCCACAGATATAATGATTTTTGCAAAATTTCTTATAACTTTTGAAAACATTATCCAAAATTTGTCTGCTTTATGTCATTTTATTCCCTGGCTTATGCCGATTCCGACAATGTGTCATTTGTCATTTTCCTTAAATGTACCTGTCTGCCATATTGAATTAAATCAAAAACAGTTTTTTCGCTACTCCTCCCACAAATTTTGGTCAATTTTGTCCAAAATCAGCTCAGATGATCTTTGGACCGAGCCGCACAGAAATGACTGAACGGATTTTTGATATTCGCTACCATTTCCGAGATATTCATCTCTGAATGTGACCTTGCTTGTGTTTGTTGTCTTATGCTAGTTAGCTTAGCACAGTAATTGCTTAGCATGCTAAACTATTGCTATTCTTTCTAATGTGGTCTTCAGTCAACAGGTTAACCAAAACTTAGTTGGCATTAAATAACTTTGCATACTAATATGGTTAACATGCTATGAAGCTTTTTTTTGTGAACTCTTTCTCACACTGAAACCTCTGCTTAGCATACTGATGAACTTGCATGGCTGATTAGCTCAATGTGTTACGCCACGGATCCCGAATGCTCTGCATCGTGGGTTCGAAACTCAGTGTGACACATGCCCAGACCGCATGAGGTACTGTGGCAGGAAAAGATGCAGAACTTGTGTCTGTTCTAGGCATTCTGCCTAAAACTGGTCTAATCTGAAGCTATCACATGCAATTCCTTTATGTCCAAATTCATAGTTATTCTTCTTCCCCCTGTATGGTAATCAATGAACCATAAGAAGGAAAATTATCAAATTTGGCATGCTTGTAGTGATAGTAATTAAAAGTAATTTGACCAACTTCGGAGTATCTAGGACTAAGTCTATAGCGCCACCACCAGTTCAAATATTCACTTTTGTAAAGGTTATAACTTTTGAACCCTTTGTTCCAGAAAAATGAATGTCAATACAACTGATTCCTCTCTTCATACTGATCACATTCAATATCTTACATTAAGACTCCACCCAGTACAGTAGTGGCCATTTTGAAAAGTACAGTATTCCATTTTTTCACTACTCCTCCTACAATTTTTGTCCAATTTTGTCCAAAATCAGCTCAGGTGATCTTTGGACCGAGCCGCACAGAAATGACTGAATGGATTTTTGATATTCGCTACCATTCCCAAGATATTCATCTCTGAATGTGACCTTGCTTGTGTTTGTTGTCTTATGCTAGTTAGCTTAGCATGCTAATTGCTTAGCATGCTAACCAGTTGTCATTCTCTTTAATGTGGCTCTTCAGCTATCAAGTTAACCATGAGCTTCATTAGCATTAAGTTAGCTTAGCATGCTAATATGGTTAGCATGCTAAGTAATGCTTTTTTGTAAATTCTTTCTTAAACTAAAAGTTCTCTTCCACAGATTGTTGAATGTGCATCCTCAAGTAGCTCAATGTGTAAAGCCAGTTACCTGATGAGCTCTGCACCCCAAGATAGTGGGTTCGAATCCCAGGTGGAGCGGTTTTATGAAATAGTGTGTTTTGATTCCTTTACTGCCTCTTGGATTAGAAATAAATGCTTTTTGTTTCATGCTGTGTTCATTTTCATCTAAGCTTATGTACATAAGTTCTGAGTTCATTTTCGCCCGTAATTCTGAACCAGCTGTTTCATGTTTGTTCATTTTCTGCTGTTTTTCCTCTTCCTGCTCTGTATTGCGCAACAGCATGATGAGCTGCAGAATGATCTAAAGTAGTTATTAAATATAACATTCAGTGCAGTTTTATAAAAATTCTTCATTTTGAGTTCATTTTCACATGAACTAATGAACTTCGGCAGGTGTGCCAACATTCACCTGCACAGTGGCGCAATGAGTTGAGAAATGGACATTGGTCCCGGAGGTTGTGGGTTCGAATCCCGTGTGGGGTGCCTTTATACAATTGTGTGTAATGAGTCATTTTGATACCTTTTTTATCCAAATAAGCATTGTACTAATCTTTATTCCTCTTGAATGAGATACAAGTGTTTTTAGTTCATTCCGTGTTCATTCTCTGAACTTCTATTAATTTTCATTTCATTTCCACCTGTCCTTCTGAACGAGCTGTTTAGCATGTACATTCAATTTCTGCTGTTTTTGCTCTTCCTGCTCCGTATTGCGCTACTGCCCCTTCTGGGGCTTGGCCCCGAATTGCTGCTTGCAGCTATATTTATTAGTTGTTTCCGTGGATCCATGCAAAATGGAATCATATTGATAATGTTTTATCTATACGTAGAAAAAGGCCTTTGCAGTGGATAGTTTAGTTGACACTTCAGGGCTGTGTTGTCGTTGAGTCTCATCTGGATACGGCCTGGATCTGGATCTATAGCCCCGTTTCCACCGCAGGAACTTTACCCAAAAACTAGGGACTTTGGGCTGGTACTCGGTGTGTTTCCACCACAGGAACTAGGAACTAAATAAAGTTCCGGGTAAAATTTCCCCCTCAGAAAAGTCCCTGATGGCGAGGTGGTACTTTTTCAAAGTTCAGGAACTTTCAGGGGTGGGACTAGGCACTGAACATGCTGATTGGTCGGATTCACGCCGCATTTGATTGGTCGACTCCACGCAGCAGTAAATTCAGTCACTGACAGGAAGAAACAGTCGCTCACTGAAGTACTGGGGAGTTAAACCATTTAGTGCTTTGTAAGGAATTAGCAAGATTTTAAAATTTATATGTTTAATATGAAGCCAATGCAGTGTTGAGAGAACCGGGCTAATATGGTCATACTTCTAATAAGAACTCTAGCTGCTGTGTTTTGGACCAGCTGGAGTTTGTTCATTAGGCATGCAGGGAAAAAAAGTAGAGCAATACAATAATCTAGCCTTGGGGTCATGAACACATGAACTAATTTTTCACATTTGTCATTGTGAGCATACGTCATAATTTAGATATATTTTTAAGTTGGAAGAACACGGCTTTACAGATGCTAGAAATGAAGCTTTCAAATGAAACATTGGTATCAAAGAGCACACCCAGGTTCCTAACTGACGACAAAGACTTGACAGAACATCCATCAAGTGTTAGACAGTATTCTAGGTTATTTTACATGCGAAGGCTTTTGGTACTGTTTTTTTTTTTAAGAATTAAGCAAATTAATTCCTAATTAGTAGGAAATTGCTAGTTACATGATTTTTTTATATCAACTATGCATGTTAATTTTGTTAATTGGTACGATTCATTGGGGCACAAAGAAATATAGAGCTGAGTATCATCAGCATAACAGTGAAAACGTCTTGGTTACGTATGTAACCCTCGTTCCCTGAAGGAGGGAACGGAGACGTACGTCAGTAGTGACCGACGAATTGGGATATCACTTAGAGAGCCCTATCATCTTCGTGTAAACTAAAACAAGCCAATGGAATTGGCGTGCGATATTTGCATAATGCGCACCGCCCCCGACAGGTGTATATAAATAGGAAGCAGATGCAATCGCACTCTGTTTTTCGCTGAGGAGACAACTGGTGTCCGCACTACAGCGAGGGTACAGAAACTGTGGCGACGGGACGTACGTCTCCGTTCCCTCCTTCAGGGAACGAGGGTTACATACGTAACCGAGACGTTCCCTTTCAGTCGGTCACGTTCGACGTACGTCAGTAGTGACCGACGAATTGGGATCCCAACTAAAGCGCCACAGTTACGAAACCCGTTCCAGTGCCCAGCACAAGCTCAGCCGCCCATAGCACCGGCTGGCGGTGAAGGGGGCGAGCTTACACCGAGAGAGTCTACTGCTGTCTAACCACTACCCACTAAGTAAACTAGACACACTGGGGAAGCAAACCCGTAAGGGACGCTGCGGAGACCACTACCTACCCAATGGGGGAGGAGTTTACGTGGGAAATACACACATGGACTGGCCCGGGGGGCAGTACGCATATGGAGTCCCTGGGATGGCTCCACCTAGTAGGGGGAGACTCATCTGACAGGTGACAGCAGAGCTGGCTCTGCGAATGGAATTTAGGTCGTTGGTGGGAAAAACCCCATTCATTTAAGTTGCCACTGTACTTCTAGGCAGTCGGAGGGAGCGCTGCAACAAATGGACGCCCATTTCCTTCTTAAGTGAGTGGCCAAGTGTACGTTTTGCCCCTTACCCCTGGCATAGGCCGAAAGGGGACAGATAGGACGTTCATGTACGGATTGCGGACGCTAGGGGGCGGTGCAGAGTGTCCGCGAACGGCCGTACACGGAGTGCAAAGTAGGCCGAAAGTGGACAGATAGGACGTTCCTGTACGGATTGCGGACGCTAGGGGGCGGTGCAGAGTGTCCACGAATGGCTGTCCGCGGAGTGCGAAATAGGCCTTTCCGACACCCCCGAGTAAGGGGCGCTTCCCTAAGGCAGCTAAGGGAAAGACACGGACTCGGCCCGTAGGGAGTTTTAAACCGTGGAAAATACACATATGGGACTGCTCACGTAGAGGGGTCACGACATATGGGCCCCAGCCAACAGACAGCGTCAACGACGGATGTAGGCCTGGCATCAGACACTCCGCAATGTCCGAGCCGAAGGGGGAGGCGGAGGAACTCGACAGGGTTCGCCAAGCGGGGAACACGACTGGAGTGAAAGTATGCACGTATCCGGCCAGTGGCGGGAATGGCATTGCAAGCCGACACTTAGAGTGGGTACAACACATCTACCGACTAGTGGATGCGAGTACACGTGAGGATACCGGCTCTACACGTAGGCTATAAAACCTAGCGAACGTGTTTGGTGTCGCCCAGCCCGCAGCTCTACAGATATCTGTCAGCGAGGCGCCATGAGCCAGCGCCCAGGAAGAGGCCACCCCTCTGGTGGAGTGGGCTCTCAACCCGAGCGGGCAAGGCACGCCCTGGGATTTGTACGCCAAGGCGATGGCATCCACTATCCAGTGGGCCATCCTCTGCTTGGAGACAGCCTTTCCCTTCTGCTGGCCTCCGTAACAGAAGAGCTGATCTGAGGTCCTGAAGCTTCGCGTTCTGTCCACGTAAACGCGCAGAGCGCGGACGGGACAGAGCAAAGCTAGGGCTGGGTCTGCCTCCTCCGAGGGCAGTGCTTGCAGGTTCACTACCTGATCTCTGAAGGGAGTGGTAGGAACCTTGGGCACGTATCCAGGCCGGGGTCTCAGGATTACGTGAGAATCACCGGGCCAGATTCTAGGCACGTTTCGTCGACCGAAAATGCATGCAGATCCCCTACCCTCTTCAGGGAAGCCAATGCAACCAGAAGAACCGTCTTAAGAGACATTAGTTTCAGGTCGACTGATTGCAAAGGTTCAAAGGGATGACCCCGGAGAGCTGTGAGAACCAGGGTCAAATCCCAAGAGGGTACGGAGGAAGGGCGAGGAGGATTCAGTCTCCTGGCCCCCCTCAGGAATCTGACGATCAGATCGTGTTTCCCCAGGGACTTACCCTCAACTGCATGGTGATGTGCGGCAATAGCGGCAACATACACCTTGAGGGTGGAGGGACACAGCCTTTGCTCCAACCCATCTTGCAGAAAGGAAAGCACGGATCCGACCGAACATGATCGGGGGTCCTCTCGGCGAGAGGCGCACCATTCGACGAACAGGTTCCACTTCAACGCATAGAGATTCCTAGTGGAAGGAGCTCTAGCGGAAGTGATGGTGTCTACGACCGCTTGCGGGAGATCATTCAGAACCTCCGCATCCCGTCCAGGGACCACACGTGGAGGTTCCACAGATCGGGATGCGGGTGCCACAGGGTGCCCTGTCTCTGAGTCAGGGGGTCCTTCCTCAGAGGAATCGGCCAGGGAGGTGCTGTCGCGAGGAGAATGAGGTCTGACAACCAGGTCCGAGTGGGCCAGTACGGAGCCACTAACAGAACCTGCTCCCCGTCCTCCCTGACCTTGCACATGAGTTGTGCGAGAAGGCTCACTGGGGGAAACGCATTTGCGCAGACCCGGGGGCCAGCTGTGTGCCAGGGCATCCGTGCCGAGCGTGCCGCCGGTCAGGGAATAAAACCACTGGCAGAGGGCAGTTTCCGGGGAGGCAAACAGGGCTACCTGGGCCTCGCCGAGATGCTGCCAAATCAGCTGGACCGCCTGGGGGTGGAGCCGCCACTCGCCCGCAAGTAGATGCTGCCATGACAGCTCGTCGGCTGCACGGTTGAGCACACCTGAGACACGAGTGGCCCGAAGGGACCTCAGATCCTTCTGACTCCACAACAAGAGATGGCGGGCGAGTTGCGACATGCGACGGAAGCGTAGACCACCTTGACGGTTGGGGTACGCAACGGCCGCAGTGCTTTGTGAGCGGACTAGAACGTGCTTGCCTGACAACAGCTTCTTGAAGCGGGCCAGCGCAAGACGAACCGCTAGCAACTCGAGGCAATTGGTATGCCAATGCAGCTGAGGCCCCGTCCAAAGACCTGTCACTGCATGCCCGTTGTACGTGGCCCCCCATCCCGTGGCAGAGACATCTGTGGAGACCACAGCGTGCCTGGACACTCGTTCGAGGGGTACTCCGGCCCACAGGAACGAAGGGTCCAACCACCGGACAAGGGTGCGACGGCAGCTCGGTGTCACAGGGACACGGAGCCTGCCGCACTGCCACGCCCATCTCGGGACCCGGCCGCGGAGCCAGTGTTGAAGCGGTCTCATATGAAGCAATCCGAGCGGCGTTACCGCGGCTGCAGATGCCATATGCCCCAGGAGCCTCTGAAAATCTTTCAGTGGAGCCGCTGTCCTGCGCTTGAGCGAGCTCAGGCAGTTCAACACCGACTGGACGCGCGCCTCGGTGAGACGCGCAGTCCATGCGACCGAGTCTAGCTCGAGACCGAGACAAGAGATCCTCTGCCCGGGGGCGAGTTTGCTCTTGTCCCAGTTGACCTGAAGACCCAACCGGCTGGGAGCTACAACCATGTCGGGTAGGACTTTGTACTGACATGCCCGACCCTCGAACGCAGACCGACCTAGGAAGAGTCTGTGTCGAGGCAGAATCGAGACATGAAAGTACGCGTCCTTCAAGTCTATTGCTGCAAACCAATCCTGGGGACGGTCCAGGATTGGCCGTAGCCCACTGCCCTTTTTCGGTACAATGAAGTAGGGTCTGTAGAACCCCGACTTCATATCGGCTGGAGGGACCGGCTTGATTGTATCCTTCACCAGGAGGACAGCAATCTCCACCCGGAGAACAGGTGCACTGTCCAACGACACCGGAGTGAAGTGGACAGCCCTGAAGACCGGGGGACGCCGGGCAAACTGAATCGCATAGCCGAGTCTGATAGTACGAATGAGCCAACTGGACAGGCTGGGGAGCGTGATCCACGCTTCCAGACACTGAGCCAGCGGGACCAAAGGCACCACAGACGCACCGGGGGTGGGGCAGCAAGGCAGAGAGGGACCCGACCCGGACGGCTTGGGGGCGGCCCGGAGTGGGGTCGGACTCTGCGAGGCAGCAGTGTGCATTGGAGACAGCGCACGGGACGCGGTCTGCACCATCACACTGCCACCTGCTGGCGAATGGGGGGGAGCTGTCAGCGGCGAGGCGGAGCCTGGCACACTGGCAGACACCCCTTGTTGTGACCTGGAGTTTGAGGAAACTGCTCTTTTTGTGGCAAAGTGGGTACCGCTGGACTCCGGAGAGCCAGCGGCGGTAGATGGACAGCCGCCACAAAATCCCCCCCGGCCCTCCTCCGGGGGTGGGAGAGCAGATGGAATACTCTCCCAAAGGGCAGGAACCTTCCGCTCCAGGTCGCCCGTCTCAGGGCCGAGTTTTCCCCGACCGCTTGCCACCTGGCTTGGCAAAGACGGGCTGGGCACCACGTCTGCGACCGTCACCCTGCTGTTTGGCTGGTGTAGGCTGCTGCTTTGCCGACTTAGCAGGGGCGGAGGAAGACGCAGGCGGGCGCCCTCGGCGACGAGCGGGCTGAGGCTGAGGCCCGGGCGGCTGGGTGGAGGCAGCAGCGGACCGCCGTGGCATGACATGTCTGATAGCCTCAGCCTGCTTCTGTGCAGCGGAGAACTGTTGGGCACAGCTCTCCACCGCGTCGCCGAAAAGGCCGACCGGAGACACGGGGGAATCCAGGAACCGATGTATGTCGGTCTCCCTCATGTCTGCCAAGGTCAGCCAGAGGTGGCGTTGCTGGACTACCAGAGTAGACATCGCCTGGCCAACAGAATGCGCTGTCACCTTCGTTGCCCGGAGGGCAAGGTCAGTGGCAGCGCGCAGCTCCCCAAGCAGCTGTTGGTCAGGACCTTCCTGGGGCATCTGCGACAGCGCTTTTGCCTGATAGACCTGCAAAAGGGCCATCGCGTGCAGGGCAGAGGCAGCCTGCCCACAGGCACTGTAAGCTTTCTCAGTCAGACCGGCTGAGAATTCACAGGCCTGGGACGGGAGACGCGGCTCACCGCGCCAGCCAGTGGCCGTTGGACACAACTGCATCGCAACAGACCGCTCGACTGGCAGGATCCTCGCGTACCCCCTGGCTACCCCGCCATCCAGGGAGGTGAAGGCGGACGAGGGACCAGGCCCTGTACGAGCCCCATACAGAGCTTGCCAAGACCTGGTCACCTCATCGTGTACTTCCGGGAAGAAAGGCATTGGGGCGGGACGCTGGATTTGACCAGCGCGACCCCCCCCCCCCCAAGTACCAATCGTCCAACCGAGATGGGCCGGGACAGGGTGGAGGGTTCCACTCAAGCCTGACGCACAAGGCGGCCCGGGAGAGCACAGCCGTGAGCTCGGGATCCGACTCGGGCAACGCTACTGTCCCGGGCGGCAGCGCGTCCGAATCTTCCCCCGAGGACTCAGGCTCACCTTCCGATGCAGCGATCGACATCCGATCCGCCGCCGGCACACCAAAGGTAACGGCTGGACAGTCCGTAGAGGGCCCAGCGGAAACCAATGGTGGCACGATGGGTTGCGGTGCTGATGAGGCGGCAGGGGCCCGAGGAGCGTTTCCGCTCGGCGGGGGAGCCCTGACCGTTATCCCCAGGTCGCCCTCCCCATACAGCGCTGTACCGTCATTCCGGTTCCCGGGGCCGGAAAAAACGGTCATACGCGGCATAGGAGAGGGGACTCCCGCTTCCTGAGACTTCAGGAAGGAGAGCCTCGACCTCAGCACTGCGATGGTCATGTTCCCGCAATGGGCCCAAACACGAGATGCAGCGATTGTGCCCATCAGCAGGGACCAGGGAACGACCGCACCCAATAACGCACAGACGAAATGACATACTGTCAGGGTTCGTCTGTAAAGCTCTTTTAGAAGGGGAAGTCAACTCACTCGTGCTGAAGCACCCAGGGAGCGACGCGATGTGTCAGGTACACCACTCCCTGACACACCGAGGAACCGGCCCAAATCGCTACACACACACACTCTTTGTGTTGCTGTGAAAACAGCAGTTTTAGAGCTTATAGCTCAGCTCCTCTGACACTCGCGACCTCGCTGAACGTGCCCTCTTCACCAGCACTGAAGCTCGCTGTAAATCCTCTTCTGAGGCAATGTTTTAGAATAAAACAAACGAAGAAAGGAGTCTTCTAAAACAGGACACCAGTGAATGGCTCCGAAGCGAAAGACAGAGTGCGATTGCATCTGCTTCCTATTTATATACACCTGTCGGGGGCGGTGCGCATTATGCAAATATCGCACGCCAATTCCATTGGCTTGTTTTAGTTTACACGAAGATGATAGGGCTCTCTAAGCGATATCCCAATTCGTCGGTCACTACTGACGTACGTCGAACGTGACCGACTGAAAGGGAACTAATGCCATGCTTTTGATGATAAGAGTAAATCATTTGTAACTTGAGTTTTTCCTCAGGGACACTACAATGCAGTGTCTGATGTGATACTTTATTAGACGGTTGTATAGTTATAATTTTGCGCGTGATGCACCCATGGTACGGTAGCAAAGTTCTTTGATTATTACGCCAGAATGAGAGTATAGTTCCTAGCCATATCAGCCTAGAAAATCGCAACTTTTCATTTACCGTCTGTCTAGTACATGATGTAACTACAGAAGAGTTAAGTTTTAAATAGGCAAGAACAAATTTTAAACCAAGCACGGCAATTTTTATTTTACCTCTCTCTATGTGCGTGCGCGCGTTTGTGTTTATGGGAGCTCGCGCAGCTTTGAGACAAGTTCAGACTGTAACGATTCGGGACTCATGGTAAGATCCATATGCAAGCTTTATTGAATGTGAGCGTGGTCGTACAGGCAGGGATCAGATTACAGCAAACAGGTACAGCAAGGAACAGGCGGAATCGTAGTCAGGGTACAGGCAGTAGGTCAAGGCAGGCAGATATCACTCACAGAACAGCAGACAAGGCAAAGGTCAGGACAGGCGGCACAGGATTGTAGACGGGAAACAGACAGGCAGACAAGATAAACGCTTGGAATTGTACACAGAGGCAACAAGACTTCGCGGTGAGGTGGTGTGTGTATGAGTCTTTTATAGTTCAGGTAATGTGTGGCAGCTGGGTGTGGTGATTAGTGTGGAGTGATTGTGAAGTGAGTGCAGGTGATAAGCAATGGAGGATCATGGGAAATGTAGTCCGGGATGTGACAGGAACAGACGTGATCGTGACACAGACAACGTAATTTTAAATGCATAAGTAACTAATGTGCTACTTTTCACGCAAAATAAGTAGGCTATGTAACATAATTAGTAGGGATGCACCGAAATGAAAATTCTTGGCCGAAACCGAAAACTGAAAAAGAGGAAACCAAGGCCGAAAACCGAAACACCGAAAGAAATTATGCGAATTATTAATACCACTGCATTTATGTTAATGACTGTGTACTAACTTTACTAAAATCAAGGCATTGCAATTGCATAAATTAATATTAAAGTTTCAAAGAATAAATCAATTACACATTATGCAAATATTTATTTAGCACATTGCAACAATGCACAGTATAAAATAAAATTCAAACTAAAATGTTTAACTTGACCCCACTCATGTGTACATTAAATAATAATGTCCTGTACATTATTATTTAATGTACACATGAGTTGGGTCAAGTTAAACATTTTAGTAAATATTTCTTGCAGGATTTCACTGAACATATCAGACAACGAGGGTGCATGCCCCTCATCTGGTGCAGAGAGACAAGTTTTTTTTTTCTGTGCTCTGATCTCCTTCTCCTGCGCGGGGCGCTGCTCTGTCTCTGTCTCCACACGGGTTCTCCGCATCCATCGCAGCCTGGATCATTTCTCGTGCGCGCTGCTTTATTTCCGCATGAAAGTAATGGTCTTTATAACGTGGATCAAGTAGTCGCGATGAAGTGCAGAGGATCCGAATAGATCTCAGTGAAACGTGTGCTGACCGACTCTAAGAGTGTACTTTTCATTGTTTTCACTCCGTGGTCCGTCTCAACCACTTCGCTTAGGAGACGCTTTAGTGCTGCGATTAAAGGAATAACGCCCGCTACAGATGCATCAGAGGAGCTGACCTCGCGGTTTCTGTTTGCGTCATCACAGCATTTCGGACGAAAATTTTCGGTGGCGGAATATTCGGTGCATCCTGAATAATTAGGTTCTTTAGTTAACACAATAACGCAACACATGTAGTAGGCCTAGGCTACGTTTCTCAACACCGAGAATAAATAAATGCCTGTTTCTCCAGACTCACGCTTGTCAGTCAGTCACACATCACAACATTTTCATAATCACTAAGCCATATAGCGATTTCAATTTTATTTAGATTTATTGTTCAACATTACTTGAAATTTTATACCCGTTTATGCCTACCTTAAGGAGTCAGAAGTACCCTGGCTACTGTACTGTCCTCGCTTGAGAATTCAGTCACAGACGGCGGGAGTGAAGGAGGGATCGAGCGGGATTTTGTGTAGCTGTCGATCTGCTATCTCTTTTTATTGATAGGCCGTACGCATTTGTCAATCATCCCCTCTTGCTATTTGGGGAAATTAACCCAGCGCTCAGATTGGTCGAACTCTTTTGCTGGATTTGAGTACTACGCGTGTACAGAGGAGTCACCGGGTTTTTGCGTAGTTTAGAGTGAAAAATCATACCAGCGTACTTTAAGGTCAAAATGCATACCCGCTACGCAAAATGCGTACATGTTGGCAGGTCTGCAATAATAATAATGGAGCTAAAATACAATAATAAACCCAGGTAACATCTTGTCCGTTACAACCTTTTGGGAAAATTTTTCCCAAGTATGGAATTTCCTTTCATTTTTATGCAGATGACACACAAATTGATTTGCCCTTGAGGAAAAATAATGAAAATGCTCTGGATTCTCTTGTGAATTGTTTAAAGGAGGTTAAAGCCTGGATGTTGGTGAACTTTTTAAAGTTTAATGGGAGTAAAACAGAGCTTGTTTGGTTAAAAAAAAAAATAAATAAATAAAGTTGTTTTTTTTTTTTTGTTTTTTTTTTACTTATGAATATTTGCAAAGGTTAAACCTCTTTCTTTTAATGATTGGAGAAGGTGATCCACACTTTTGTGTTTGTGAGGCTCAATCTTTTGTATTTAGTTGTCTGCCAAACTGCATTAAACTGATTGCAATTAGTCCAGAATGCTGCTGCTAGGCTTTTGATGGGGACTCACAAGTGGGATCATATTCTCTCTTATTCTGTCTTCTCTGGGCTGGTTCCCATTCCAGTATAAGATTGATCTTAAGCGCCTGGTGTTTGTATACAAATCCTTGAATGAGTTAGCTTCCTCCTACCTTTTCAGATCACTGGCAGGTGCAGCAAGCCTCTTAGGACTTTAAGGTCTTCTGACCAGTCTGTTTTAATTATTCAGAGGATGAGGTACAAGCGAAGGGGTGAAACTGAAGAGAGACTGCAGTTCTTGTTTTAGAAATATTAGTTGATCATGGCTCACCACTGTTCCTAATACCCCACTGAAACGAGGTAGTATTCACAGTATTCAGGACCCACAAAGACATTACGCAGAAGTTTTCATGCAGGGCTGGAGAGGGGGGCTTTTTAAAAAAAAAAAAAAAAAAAAAAGACCCAAATCTTTTAGTTTTCTTAATTGTCCAAATATATAAATTTTTTTTCAATACATATCTATACTGAAACATTTAAAATGGTTCAATGAAATATTGGTACACAAACTGTGTATACGAGCTTCTAATTTTTAACTCTCAAAGTGCACCAGATTTATGAATTTAACTTTAAAATGTACAAAATTTCTTCCAGGGGAGCATTAACTACAGACTACAGACCATTAACTTTATTCTAGCATAGTATAAAAAATGGTTTTAAGTTAGTAAAGCTGTTTATGCATAGTTCTTACCCTACCTATGTTATTAAACTTTAAAATAGTTACATCGGAGCATGTACATGTACACACATGCTTCAGACACCGGTTCACTCAGAAGCATTTCCATATTGTCAACGCCATGATGCAGCATCAAAGATCCTATTTGACAGGGAACTACAATAACCCTGGTCTCCATGTGTTTTCAGCGATTCCGGCTCTGATAGTCATAGCTGTTGATTCTGTAGGAGGATATAAAACAGTGATTATAAACACAACGCTTGGAAAAACCACACAAATGTAAGTTGCTCTGATGTTGCAAATGCATGAATTAATGAACCTTTTAACATGTCAACATTGTCTTTTCTCTTCTAATTATAGGTGCTGGATTACAGATCCTTTAATTCACTACATAGTGATCATTGGCTACTATGCTTTAGTCTTCAGCTTCATGACAGGAATCTTCATCATGATCATCACTAGGATTGTCCAAGATCTACGCTTAAGAGCGGCTGACGGCAAGATGAAGATGTTCATAAAGCAGTTCATGATGGTGTTGAGTTTGTTCCTGCTCTTCGGCCTGACGTGGGCTGTGGCGTTCTTCAGTTATGGAGCGATGCTTATTCCCTCATATTACATCTTCACCGCATTGAACTCGTTTCAGGGTGAGAAACAATTAGGGACGCACTGACAGACAGGACCGATCTAAACGCGATACTGTGCATTCTCACGATTGTTACTGCTAAGCTCCACAAAAGACAAAAACTCATTATAAAGTACCATAAAAGTCTTCAGAAGCCATTTTATAGCTTAATGTAAGGGAGAGATGAATATTTACATCGTTACATTAAATAAAGTTCACAAAAACTCTTCCTCTGCTGCAGATGTGAGTCATTCTCCATTCAGCATTCAAACAGCGTGTCGCATTTGGTTATGGTAGTTAGCACGGTAAAACTCTCTCAAAGATGATTTAATGTTCCCAATGTTATACTTGATCTGTACACAAAGGCCTGTGGATTTTCATTAAAAAAAAAGAGTTTATTGATTTTTTTAAATGATGTGATATTCCCTACCCAGCATGTCTGTTAGATCACAAATAGTTTTATTAGAGTACACATATCACAATACGTATTGCAATGGCTTGTGATAACTGCATGATTTTAATACTCCAAAAAGACTGCAACCCAGCTAACAATTTTTGGTTCCCAGAATGTTAGTTTTTGGTTCCCATTACATTCTTTTTTTAAGGCTTGTTTTTGGTTAGCCAGTAAATTTTTCTTAGCAGAAATAGAACGCCAAGTTTTGGTTTGTAGAACATTATTCTAATGTTCCCAGAATGTTCTCCTAACCTCTTTACTCCAATATCATTACCCTGCTCAGGCCGCTGTACACCAGTAATCATCCAGCACACCCACAACCCATATGCTGTATGGTAAAGGATGGATGCCTATTAAGTATTATATGGAGCCCCTAAAGGGACATGGTGGTGGGGAAAAAAATGAGATGGGAGGAAAAATAATAAGTCAATGCTTTTGCGTTCACTTGCAAAACATTTTGAGCTCTTTGCTAGTGAACGTAAAGTTTCTCAGGGAACACAAAAATATAATTTAACTTAATATTTTTCCTCCCATCTCATTTTTTTTTTTTTTTCACCATCATGTCCATTTAGGGGATCCGTAGTATTATACAAACCATATCTTGTATTACTTTCATAAAAATAATTCAAGAACATTAACCATCAAATAGAGATTACATTTGTCCATTAAAGGTGCTAAAGAGGATATATTTCGTCGACTGAGAAACCAAAGACTGTTACTGAGTTTTTGAAATGAGCACATGCGTAAGAACAACCACCCGTCCTTTCGAGGGAACGCCTCCCAAAACTCGTGCACGAGTATTGGAACACGAGTGTTTACCACCGGCATTCGCTGTATCGTGTTAGTGGATTCATTATGTCGGACTCAACACCAGTAACTCATAATTTGCAGTTGTTATTCCTGTCTCAGGACAAAAACATTGCATGCAGCGCCTGTGGAGTGTGGAAAGTTACTGGAGCGCGCAGCGCGCTCGTCTCTCACAAGGAACGTCACGGCAGTGATTGACAAGCTAGAGGGCCAATCGTTTATGTGATGATCACGTTTTTTTTTTTTTTTTCAGCACCAAATAACAATGACTTCAATATTTTTTAAAAACTGAAATTTATGTACAGACATTAAAAAATGAATAAACAATTATTTGACTTAAAGTAGGGTATCAGAACATTTTCTTACCACTTTAGCGGGACAAGCTTCTCTTGGTCCGTAAACAAAAACTCTCGATTAAAATCATGTTCTCTTCAATTAGACGTGTCAAATCTCTCCGAAATCAATAAAGAGATCGATAAAACCAATGTTAGTCAGTCAGCAAATATAACGAAATGCCTGTTAATTTTTTTTATTACGTGGGTACATGGGTTTCTATGGAAGACAAGAGAAAGAGGTGCACAGTAAAAGAAGAAAGAAACAAACCCACAAATTTATGATTTCTGTGCTTTTCTAAATTGGATTTATCTGATCATTATTACACATTTTGATAGATCTAATTTCTACATTAAATGAATTTCAGAGCTCTGTATAGGACATTACACAAAAACATCTGCAACGTTTTAATTGGAAGGTTAGTTTACATGGTTATAAAAATAAAAATCTAAAACTAACCAAACAGAAACCAAACACTAACATTAGGGCAAAAGGTTCAAGATTTAGGTGGAACGCAGACAACAGAAAGTAGACTGAACACATAACTATTACATACATGTGACATGATTAATGATATTAAATGCAAAGCAAAGTATTCACATGCACAAAGCAGATTCTCAGACAGCACTTTATAAGTAGTTCTTTCTTAAGTGGAGTAAACAGTTGAAAAATAAAGCACGTGTGTCACTATATATTGGATCTATGCAGCTCTTAAAGTGACAGCAGCCTAATAACCCTGCTTCCATATGTGTGCTTAAAGGCCCACTGAAGTGCCTTGAAACGCACAGCATTATTCAATGTGTTGACATAATTTACACTGAAACAGGAAAACAGGATGGGACATACCAAACAGCTCCTCCCATTTTTTAAATGACAACAGTGTTTAGTTTATCACAGCTGAGTTCAGTGAAACCGCCGTTTCTTTCAAATCTCTAACCATTTTTCCTCCTAATCTTCTCCATATCGCTTTAAAATATACCATTCTGTGCATAATTCAAGTGTGTCTGATGCGTTTTCTGGTCTGCGCTGACTCACACATATGATCCGCTTCGTGTTATCATGCCTCTGGGCCGGAGCAAACTGCGCGCCCTGCAGCGCTTCACGTGACACTAATGTTAAACTTCATTCACCTCAGTGGAAAGCATCAAATCGGATCGGTTTTGGAAAAAATGGTATTGGTGCATGTCTAGAAACAAATCACACGGGAGATTTAATACAAATATTTGGTTCCCTTTCAGTCGGTTACGTTCGACGTACGTCAGTAGTGACCGACGAATTGGGATATCGCTTAGAGAGCCCTATCAGCTTCGTGTAAACTAAAACAAGCCAATGGAATTGGCGTGCGATATTTGCATAATGCGCACCGCCTCCGTGTATATAAATAGGAAGCAGATGCAATCGCACTCTGTCTTTCGCTTCGGAGCCATTCAGTGGTGTCCTGTTTAAGAAGACTGTTTGTGTGAACTAAACTGCCTCGAAGAGGATTCACAGCAAGCCGTGTGTGCCGGTGTGACGGCGCTACAGCGAGGTCGCGAGCTCCCGAGGATCCGAGCTATAGCTCTCAACTGCTGTTTTCACAGCACACGCCTAAGAGTGAAGTGTGTGTTGCGATTTGGGACAGGGAAAAGTGTACCTGGCACATTGCGTCACTGCCTGTGTGCATCGGCACGAGCAAGTTGACTGTTTCCCCTTCTAAAAGAGCTTACAGACGAACCCTGACAGTATGTCATTTCGTCTGTGCGTTACTGGGTGCGGTCGTTCCCTGGTCCCTGCTGATGGGCACAAACGCTGCATCTCGTGTTTGGGCGTTCAGCACGCTGAAGCAGCTTTTGTGGATAGTTCATGTTCCCATTGCGGGAACATGACTATCGCGGTACTGAGGTCTAGACTCTCCTTCCTGAAGTCTCAGGAAGCGGGGGTCCTCTCTCCTATGCCCCGTTCGACCGTTTTTTCCGGCCTGGGCCGGAATGACGGTTCGGCGGTGTATAGGAAGGGTGACCTGAGGATTACGGTCAGGGCTTCCCCTCCGAGCGGAAACGCTCCTCGGGCCCCTGCCGCATCATCAGCACCGCAACCCATCCTGCCGCCGTTGGTTTCCACTGGGCCCTCTTCGGACTGTCCAGTCCGTACCTTTGGTGCGCCGGCGGACAGCGTGGCCCGAGTCGGATCCCGAGTTGACGGCTGTGCTTTCCTGGGCCGCCTTGTGTGTCGGGCTTGAGTGGAACCCTCCACCCTGTCCCGGCCCATCTCGGTTGGATGACTGGTACTTGGGGGGGGGGGGGGGGGTCGCACTGGTCAAACCCAGCGTCCCGCCCCAATGCCTTTCTTCCCGGAAGTGCACAACGAGGTGACCAGGTCTTGGCAAACACCGTATAGTGTTCGTGCGAGGCCTGGTCCCACGTCCGCCTTCACCTCCCTGGACGGCGGGGCAGCCAGGGGGTACGCGAGGATCCCGCCAGTCGAGCGGTCTTTTGCTATGCAGCTGTGTCCAACGGCCACTGGCTGGCGTGGTGAGCCGCGTCTCCCGTCCTGGGCCTGTAAATTCTCAGCCGGTCTGACTGAGAAAGCTTACAGTGCCTGTGGGCAGGCTGCCTCTGCCCTGCACGCGATGGCCCTTTTGCAGGTCTACCAGGCAAAGGCGCTGTCGGAGATGCCCCAGGAAGGTCCTGACCAACAGCTGCTGGGGGAGCTGCGCGCTGCCACCGACCTTGCCCTCCGGGCAACGAAGGTGACAGCACGCGCTGTTGGTCACGCGATGTCTACCTTGGTAGTCCAGCAACGCCATCTCTGGCTGACCCTGGCGGACATGCGGGATACCGACAAGCAACGGTTCCTAAATTCCCCCGTGTCCCTGGTCGGCCTATTCGGCGACGCAGTGGAGAGCTTCGCCCAACAGTTCTCCGCTGCACAGAAGCAGGCTGAGGCTATCAGTCACGTCATGCCACGGCGGTCCGCTGCTGCCTCCACCCAGCCGCCCGTGGCCCAGCCTCAGCCTGCTCGTCGCCGAGGGCGCCCGCCTGCGTCGTCCTTCGCCCCTGCTAAGCCGGCAAAGCAGCAGCCTACACCAGCCAGGCAGCAGGGTGCCGGTCGCGGGCGTGGTGCCCAGCCCGTCTCAGCTAAGCCAGGTGGCAAACGGAAAAGGAAGACACGGCCCTGAGATGGGCAACCTGGAGGGGAAGGTTCTCGCTCTTTGGGAGAGAATACCATCATCTCTCCCACCCCCGGAGGAGGGCCGGGGGGAATTTGTGATGTCTGTCTGTCCACTGCCGCTGGCTCCCCGGAGTCCAGCGGTACCCACTTTTTCACAAAAAGAGCAGTTTCCTCAAACTCCAGGTCACAACAGGGTGTGTCTGCCAGTGTGCCAGGCCCCGCCTCGCCGCTGGCAGCCCCCTCCCAATTCGCCAGGAGGCGGCAGTGTGATGGCGCAGACCACGTCCCGTGCGCCGTCTCCCATGCACACTGCTGCCTCGCAGAGTCTGACCTCACTCCGGACCGCTCCCATGCCGTCCGAGTCGGGTCCCTCTCGCCCCCCGGTGCGTCTGTTGTGCCTTCGGTCCCGCTGGCTCGGAGTCTGGAGGCGTGGATCACGCATCCCAGCCCATCCCCGCTGGCTCATTCGCACTATCAGACTCGGCTATGCGATTCAGTTCGCCCGGCAACCCCCGGTTTTCAGGGGTGTCCACTTCACTCAGGTGTCGTTGGACAGTGCACCTGTTCTCCGGGCAGAGATTGCTGTCCTCCTGGCGAAGGATGCAATCGAGCCGGTCCCTCCAGCCGATATGAAGTCGGGGTTCTACAGCCCCTACTTCATTGTACCGAAAAAGGCCGGTGGGCTACGGCCAATCCTGGAACTGCGCGTCCTGAACCGGTATCTTCACAGGATGCCGTTCAAGATGCTCACGCAGAAGCGCATTTTCGAATGCGTCCGTCCCCAGGATTGGTTTGCAGCAATAGACCTGAAGGACGCGTACTTTCATGTCTTGATTCTGCCTCGACACAGACCCTTCCTCCGGTTTGCGTTTCGAGGGTCGGGCATATCAGTACAAAGTCCCGCAAGCGGTCTTAGACACCATCACTTCCGCTAGAGCTCCTTCCACAAGGAGTCTATGCGTTGAAGTGGAACCTGTTCGTTGAATGGTGTGCCTCTCGCCGAGAGGACCCCCGATCATGTTCGGTCGGATCCCTGCTTTCCTTTCTGCAAGAAGGGTTGGAGCGAAGGCTGTCTCCCTCCACCCTGAAGGTGTATGTCGCTGCTATCGCTGCACATCACCACACAGTTGAGGGTAAGTCCCTGGGGAAACACGATCTGATCGTCAGATTCCTGAGGGGGGCCAGGAGACTAAATCCTCCTCGCCCTTCCTCCGTACCCTCTTGGGATCTGACCCTGGTTCTCACAGCTCTCCGGGGTCATCCTTTGAGCCTTTGCGATCAGTCGACCTAAAATTAATGTCTCTCAAGACGGTTCTTCTGGTTGCATTGGCTTCCCTGAAGAGGGTAGGGGATCTGTATGCATTTTCGGTCGACGAAACGTGCCTAGAATTCGGGCCCGGTGATTCTCACGTCATCCTGAGACCCCGGCCTGGATACGTGCCCAAGGTTCCTACCACTTCCTTCAGAGATCAGGTAGTGAACCTGCAAGCGCTGCCCTCGGAGGAGGCAGACCCAGCCCTAGCTTTGCTCTGTCCCGTCTGCGCTCTGTGCGTTTACGTGGATAGAACGCGAAGCTTCAGGACCTCAGATCAGCTCTTCATCTGTTACGGAGGCCAGCAGAAGGGAAAGGCTGTCTCCAAGCAGAGGATGGCCCACTGGATAGTGGATGCCATCGCCTTGGCGTACGAATCCCAGGGCGTGCCTTGCCCGCTCGGGTTCCCCGCTTGGCGAACCCTGTCGAGTTCCTCCGCCTCCCCCTTCGGCTCGGACATTGCGGAGTGTCTGATGCCAGGCCTACATCTGTCGCTGACGCTGTCTGTTGGCGTGTCATCCACGGCGAGTCTGTGTCTTTCCTGTGGTGCTTTAGTTGGGATCCCAATTCGCCGGTCACTACTGACGTATGTCGAACGTGACCGACTGAAAGGGAACGGAGACGTACGTCCCGTCGCCACAGTTTCTGTACCCTCGCTGTAGCACCAGTTGTCTCCTCAGCGAAAAACAGAGTGCGATTGCATCTGCTTCCTATTTATATACACCTGTCGGAGGCGGTGCACATTATGCAAATATCGCACGCCAATTCCATTGGCTTGTTTTAGTTTACACGAAGCTGATAGGGCTCTCTAAGCGATATCCCAATTCGTCGGTCACTACTGACGTTCGTCTCCGTTCCCTCCTTCAGTGAACGAGGGTTACATACGTAACCGAGACGTTTTGTTTTTCCTACAGATTTTAGCAAATTGTTTGAATTCATGAGTGATTTGTAATTCAAAATTGTTCATAAAATTTTTAAATAAAGTATATTTTTAATAATTATTTTTAAATTTTATTTTTGTTTTACTTGTTTTTTTTTTATAGATTAGGGGTTATAATGGTAGTTATTACATTTAATTTGACAAAAAGATTTGGCCCAAAGTTAAAAATAATTATGCAAACAACTTTAATGATATCTGAAATGTATTTGAATAAGATGAAATAAGCTTCTCTTTTTTCACCAGGGTTATTCCTTTTCCTGTATTTCTACTACAAAAGTCGTTGAAGGTCGTTTCTCTGATGATCCAGAAAGCTCCGGCTCCACCACAACCATCATTCAATTCAGAATTAATCCTGTGGAAAATGTTTCTAATTGGCATAATTAAGACAGAATGACTTTTTCTTCTTTGACTGATTTCTTAAACTGATTTGTACAGTTGCTGTTTCAGGGGAAATCGGATTAACACAAAGACAAATGTCACTACTGAATGAGTGAGAACTGTTTAAAATGATGTATGTACATGAAATTCTGACCGTAAAAAGGGCCAACATTACTGAAATCACTCAAAACAAATGACAAATATCTGTGATAATCATTACTGAAATTGTCTGTTATTGTGGGAGGATTGAATTTTGCTGAATATTAGTGATGTTAGATTTATTGAGCATTATAATCCATGTTTGAGCATATGTGTGTCAGTGACAAAAACTATACTGAACCTCATTTAGAAAACAAATTTGCATCTTCAGGATGAAATGAATGTCCACACGCCTGTGGATTCAGATATTTGCATGATTATTAGACATAACAGCTTACCAACATTCACGCACAAGGATATGACATGTGGTTACTGGAAATGTAAGACACGAAAACACAGTGTCAAAATCAGCTTATGCATTATTTAATGTGGCATTAATGTGTTATATCTCTGAGAGCCTCATGTGATTGTAATGACGCTGATAAAATTCACTTTATCATGATGGACTTTCAGTTGCTCAAACATTTATTCAAATAAGTCAAACGTGTAAATATGTGAATATTATTCATTAAGTGATAAAATATCACAGCAAGTACCATTTACTGAAAGGAAAGAAAGACTTTATAAACAACATCAGATTTTATTTTTTCGATGAATAATGTTAAAACTTGACGTTCCCTTTCATGGGAACATCGACGCTGCGTAGTCGCTTTGGGAACGCCTCTGCGTGATTACGTCTTGAAGCACTTGTGTAATCGAACCAATAGTGTAACGGGACGTCAGAGCGGGTGACGTCACGGACCAGGAAACTATAAAGCACCCCTGAGAACAAAGAACGCTAGCTTCTGCGTCTTCAGCAAGCGCTCTGTGTATTGTGTGTCTTATTTGGTGTTGTCTGTCCGTTATACAGTTCGAAAATATCTCTTAGTCCGAGGGCAAGAGTATTTTCAGTCCACCAAGCACTTATATATATATATATATATTGAAAGACACGTTTATAAAAAATATGGCGGCAGGACAAACAGGCAAGCAGCAGTTCATTCAGTGTGCTTCTCCCTGCCCTCGCTTCATCACGGGCGGGGATACACACGAGTTATGTGTAGCCTGTTTGGGAGTGGAGCATGCCCAGGCAGCTCTTGAGGGAGCTGTCTGTGTGCATTGCGAAAATTTAATGCTCCGTACACTCCGTTCACGCCGGGCGTTCTTTGAGAAAGATAAAGAGGGCGCCGTGGCGAGTGTTCCCCAGGGATCGGGTCCCGCTGCTGCTGAGGCACAGCGGCGGCTGCATTCCTGGGGTTCACAGATGGATCTGGTGGAGGGGTTAGAGACGGGCGAGGTCGTGGAAAAAGCCAGCACAATATTGTGTATATAACCCTCAAACATCTATATATTCCAATATATTGGGGCTTAAACAACATGGCTATGGGACGATGCCTCGGGTCGAAGAGACGCTCGCGAGCTATCTCTCGCCCGAGTCTGCGTCGTCCCTAAAATCCCCGACGCTGCCCACCAGACCACTAAGAACAACATCAGCTCTGGTGGGCAAAGCATATGCCTCAGCAGGTCAGGCCGCAGCGTGTTTACACACAATGTCTGTCCTTCAAGCATATCAGGCTGACCTGCTGGGGGAGATCGATGAGAGCGGTGAGGCTAGCTTTGATATGATTCAGGAACTTCGTAAAGCCACTGATCTATCTCTCCGTGCCACCAAGGAGACGGCAAAAACAATCGGTCGCTCTATGGCAGCCCTGGTGGCAACGGAGAGGCATTTATGGCTAAACTTATCAGACATCAGAGAAAGAGATAAGAGCGTCTTATTGGATGCGCCGCTGTCTCCTCTGGGCCTCTTCGGCGACTCTGTCACTTCGGTCGTCGAGAGGTTCCAGGAGGCAAAAAAGCAGTCAGCGGCCTTCCAGAAGTTCCTCCCTCGCCGCTCTCTCCCGACCGAGGCTGCTGAGCGGGAGCAGCCTCGGGCGTCTAGCAGCTCCTCATCTGTGCAGAGAGCGCAACAAAAACAGAGTGTTGCTGCCCGTGCTCCCCCGCAAAGAGCTTGGGGACCGGGACGGGCAACACAGTCGAAGCCTTCCCGGGGTAGAACAGATCTGAGGACTGTTATTATCGCCAGGAAGGCTTCGAAGAAGTCCTGACGCCAGTGGCCCAGGACTTCCGAGGGTAGCCCCCTCCGGAGAGGGTCCTGTATTAAAATCTATAAAATTAACTCCTCTCCGGCACCCTCAAGGGGCCGTTCTGCCAACCCTGCCACCCTGTGTGCTTCAGGGCGCAGCGGTCCCCACCGACCCTCTGAGGGGGGTCGGCCAGCGCTTGTTTCGGCTGCTCCCTGCCGGTACGCCGCTTCAAGGCACCGAGCCAAGTGCTCAAAAAACACCAGAGGCCAGTCTCGAGAGGCTGGTTCCCTTAGTGAAATTTCTGGAGGAATGGAAACGTCTTCCCAACATTTCTCAATGGGTACTGCGTATGATAGAAAAGGGTTACAAAATACAATTCGGGTTTCGCCCGCCCCGGTTCAATGGGGTCCTCCCTACAGTGGTGGGCCCCCAGAAGTCTCTGGTTATGGAACAAGAAGTTACGAAACTTTTGCAAAAAGGAGCTATAGAAAGGGTTCCTCCTCCCAGCAAACAGTCAGGGTTTTACAGCCGTTACTTCATCGTTCCGAAGAAGGATGGAGGGTTGCGTCCCATAATAGATTTACGTATGTTAAATCGCTCAGTACAAAAACTCAAGTTCAAGATGCTAACACTCAAACAGATCACCACTCAGATCAGGTCCGAGGACTGGTTTGTGACAATAGATCTGAAAGACGCTTACTTTCATGTGTCAATCCATCCTTCACATTGGAAGTACCTCAGGTTTGCTTTCGGGGGCGAAGCTTACCAATACAAGGTTCTTCCCTTTGGCCTATCCCTTTCACCCCGCACCTTCACGAAGTGCGTGGATGCAGCCCTGGCTCCTCTGAGACTCCAGGGCATCCGCATACTGAATTATATCGACGATTGGTTGATTTTAGCTCAATCAGAGCAACAGGCAGTTCTACGTCGAGATGTAGTTCTGTCACACATGAGAAGGTTAGGGTTGAGACTCAATGCCAAGAAGAGTGTGCTTCTACCAGCTCAGACTACCAACTATCTAGGGGTAGTTTGGGATTCTACTACGATGCAGGCACGTCTGTCTCCTGCTCGGGTGAATTCCATTCTCTCAACCGTGAAAGGGGTGAAATTAGGCCAGTCACTCACTGTAAAACAGTTTCAGAGACTGTTGGGTCTGATGGCAGCGGCGTCCAACGTGATACCTTTTGGCCTGCTGCACATGAGACCCTTACAGTGGTGGCTCAGGACCAGGGGGTTTTCTCCGAGGGGAAATCCTCTCCGCATGATCAAAGTCACGCGGCGATGCCTTCGTGCTTTATCCATGTGGAAGAAGCCCTGGTTCCTGTCCCAGGGTCCTGTGTGGGGAGCTCCTTGTCGTCGCGTAATGCTAACGACGGATGCATCTCTCACAGGCTGGGGGGCGATCATGAGTGGTCGCTCAGCTCAGGGTCTTTGGGAGGACCATCATCGTTCTTGGCACATAAATCGGCTGGAAATGATGGCGGTATTTCGAGCACTCAAATACTTCCTCCCAGACCTGAGGGGCCACCATGTGTTGGTCCGTACAGACAACATGCCGGTGGTCTCATATATCAACCATCAGGGGGGTCTGAGGTCTCGTCAGTTGTACAAATTAGTCTTTCGGATCCTCCTGTGGTCCCAGGGGAAGCTCCTCTCCCTGAGAGCGGCTTACATCCCGGGGCATCAAAATGTTGGGGCAGACATCCTGTCGAGGCAGGGGCCGAGGCACGGGGAATGGAGACTTCACCCCGAGGCGGTGGAGTTGATATGGAAAGAATTCGGTCGCGCAAAAGTCGACTTATTTGCCTCGAAAGAGACGTCTCACTGCCCGCTGTGGTACTCACTAACTCATCCATCCCCCCTGGGGTTGGATGCCATGGTACAGACGTGGCCGAGGCTGCGTCTGTACGCCTTTCCCCCGATTGCTCTGCTCCCCGGAGTTCTGGAGAGGGTTCGGCGGTACGGGGCCCGTCTCATATTGGTAGCCCCGTTCTGGCCAACCCGAGTATGGTTCACGGACCTAGTGTCCCTTCTAGACGGCTCCCCCATGGAGATTCCAATCAGGCAGGACCTTCTGTCTCAAGCGGGCGGCACAATAATTCATCCCCGCCCAGAGTTATGGAAACTGTGGGCTTGGCCTCTGAGGGGGCCGAGCTCATAGAATCTGGTCTCCCAACTGAGGTTGTGGAGACCATACTCCACTCCAGAGCTCCGTCCACGAGAAAACTATATGCATACAAGTGGAAGCTGTTCGCTACTTGGTGTAGCCAGTCTCAAGTGGACCCGTTCCACTCTTCTATCAGTCACATACTGCAATTTCTCCAAGAAAAATTCTCGGATGGCCTAACTCCTTCTACATTAAGGGTCTATATAGCAGCAATCTCCGCTTATCACTTTCCTTTGGAGGGTGTTTCTGTGGGAAGAAACCCACTAGTCATACGTTTTCTCCGTGGCACCCAGAGGCTGAGGCCGGCTGTACGTACAAAAACTCCATCCTGGGACTTAGCTATTGTACTCGAAGGGCTGTCTGCGGCTCCCTTTGAACCTTTGGAGGAAGTACATGAGAGGTTCCTCACGCTAAAAACCGTATTTCTGCTGGCTATTACATCTCTTAAAAGAATTGGAGACCTTCAGGCACTTTCAGTTGCTCCTTCATGCTTAGACTTTGCGCCTGGAATGGTCAAAGCTTTCTTGCATCCTAGACCTGGGTATATACCCAAGGTCCCTACTCATGTCCCAGGGCCTATTGTACTGCAGGCCTTTTATCCTCCACCTTTCACGAATGAGGATCAGGAAAAACGAAATCTGCTCTGCCCAGTGAGGGCTTTAGACACCTATGTCCACAGAGCTGCCCTGTGGCGAAAAACAGAACAGCTGTTTATATGTTACGGGTCCCCTAACAAGGGAGGTCCTGCGTCTAAGCAGAGAATGAGCAAGTGGGTGGTCGAGGCCATCTCTCTTGCTTATAAGTCATCCGGACAGCCCTCGCCTTTGGCCGTCCGGGCACACTCTACCAGGGGTATGGCTGCCTCAAAGGCTCTGATTTCGGGGGTTCCCCTCAATGATATCTGCGATGCTGCTGGGTGGTCATCTCATCATACCTTCGTTAGATTCTACAACCTTGACTTGGGCTCCACTCCAGGGTCCTCAGTACTGTCATCAAGGTGATTCAGACAGGTATTTGGTCTTATGGCCTAGTTGGGATAGCGTTCCCAAAGCGACTACGCAGCGTCGATGTTCCCATGAAAGGGAACGTCTCGGGTTACGTTTGTAACCCTGGTTCCCTGAATAAGGGAACGAGACGCTGCGTAGCTTAGCCATACTCCCTGCACGCCTGTGAGCGCTTGCTTCATCCGTATCAGAAGCTAGCGTTCTTTGTTCTCAGGGGTGCTTTATAGTTTCCTGGTCCGTGACGTCACCCGCTCTGACGTCCCGTTACACTATTGGTTCGATTACACAAGTGCTTCAAGACGTAATCACGCAGAGGCGTTCCCAAAGCGACTACGCAGCGTCTCGTTCCCTTATTCAGGGAACCAGGGTTACAAACGTAACCCGAGACGTTTTTTGTATGGGAATCTAACTACAGCAAAATAATTTAAATATGGTCTAATAACCACTTATAAAGTTTATGCATTGGAATCTTACTGCATATTAGTTTTACATCACTTTCACATCACTGTAATCATCTAATTTAGAGCTCAATAAATCAAGGTAGATGTGGAAAAACTGTATGATCAAAAATGACTGTATGAATATTACACATTTATTGTCTGAAAGCATTTGTGACGACTGACAAAAAACTCATTGAGGTAATTTTTTCTTCTGGCTATAAATCTGACATGTCAATCAGATGATGCTAACAGGAATTTTCATGTAATGAATGTTAAAATAAACATTTTATCTTGGGTAAAACCTGTGTATATTTTATTTATAAACTGCTCTTGAGTTTAGCACTTCTTTAAAATTAACTTCATGTTTTTTGTGATTATTTAAGTTTCTATATATATTAAGTTTATATAAGATATATTTATATCATTTTCCTGCGTTATATTCTCCTGGCAATAAATACGAAAGAAAAGAAGTGAACAGAAGTTTATCATCCCAGAGTTTGCACTCATGAATGTGCAGCTTGTCATGTAATGCCAGGTTCAGACAACACAATATTTTTGCCGGTTACGAATACAACAGTGACGTGACGCTAATTTTTTGTGTCCTTATAGTTTTAGTTAAATTTAAAAGGGTAAAAATTGCAAAATAAATTAACAAATTACTTACATACATTCTCTTTTTTGAGGACCATGTCAAAAATGTCTGGTTTTAATCAATTTTGAGAGAATATTTGTGGATTGATTGCAAAAATGTCAATGTGGTGTAACCGTAAAAACTTAGTATCAAATAATTGATCTTGTTTAAAAAAGGTGAAATTCTCAATAAAACACCATATAAGGTAGTTTGGCATAATCTTACATTAGAACAATTTAATAGTAAATAAAAATAAGTTTAACACCATTGTTCTGAATATTATAAATAAATTGGGGAATCATTGGAGTCAAGTCAAATTCTTGAAGTGTCAAGGTGGTGTAACCACCATTCAAGGAGCCATTTTGTTAATATTGTGCAAGAAAACCATTATATAACCAGGAAATTATATCACAGAGAGGGACCCCTGGTGACACTAAATGCTGCATGCAAAGGTTAGTAACTGTCTTTAAAATATGAGATATTTTAACATTTTAGGGTATGGTTAGGTATTCTTAGGTATACATGTCAAATGGTATGACCCCATGAATACATTGATAATTCATCATTATTATAAAAATGTGTATTGACTTAAAAAATTACATTTGAAATATTTCCACCAAGGCCATGTGCTTACATAGGTGTCCATGGTAGTACCTGTCAAATTTTATTTTAAATTGAAATGTCAAGTGGTGTTCTCTTACAAGCCTTTCTGTTAGGGGCAAATTTTGTCAAAATCACTAGTTTATATTACATCTTTAATCAGCAATATAAACTAAACTTCTATTTGGAACTATTTTCAAATGTTCAATGTTTTATTTCTTTAAGAAAGTGGTGCTTTATCCACAACTTTATTATTAAAGCTCTGTAATACAGTAAAATAATATATAATTATTTTGCACAACATTAATGTTTAGAACATTAACATTGAAATGTTTAGCTTAAATATTTCTATTCCATTCACTTAAAAATGTAAGCAATATAAAATCATGGAGTGACTGCTAATGAAAGACAAGTGCGTCAAACGTATTGACAACAGCTTTTATTACGCCGCAGTCGCTGCTTCTGCTTTTTCAGGTCAAGCGTATGTGATGTAAAGCACCTCTGTTTTAAAATATTAGACACATTTGTGTGTTCAAATTTGTTATAATTCTACTTAGTGTTGTCACGATACCAAAATTTTGACTTCGATACGATACCCAACTTCAGTATCACGATACCGATACTTAAACGATACTATGGCAAAAACCTAAAACAGCAGGAAAAGTAAATAAATAACATATGACAGAACTTCTTTCTTCACCAGTGTGCAGCTGAAAATTCTGAATTTGAGCTTCACTGCCATGAAGTTACGGAGTTAGATTTAATATAATTTTTAAAGTTTATTATTTTCATGCTCAAGAAAATTGCAAATTTTGTGCTATTATGCTTTTTTCCTTTTTTTTTTTTGTTTTTTTGTTTTGTTTTGTTTTTTTATACATGTAAGCAGGGCTTGACATTAACTTTTCTCGCTCACCAGCCACTGTGGCTAGTAGTTTTCCAAAGTTACTAGCCACTCAGCATTTTCACTGGCCACAATTTTGATGTTGGTAAATTACATTTTATATGATATGATTTATATGATTATATTAAATTTCTTTGAGTCATTTTACTTGATTTAGAAGATTTAAAACCCTTTCAAACTTTTAATTGCAGACTGACCACCCAAATCAAGATCACATTGTATATCAGCTGGTATGTACAAAGAGGTGGAAAGAGGTGGATAATATGAACATGAGCTAGTATGAGAACAAGTTATTTGTGTTAGGCTATATAAAAGAACAAAGAAGCAAATTACAAAAACAGTAAATTAAAAATAATCTTTTTTTTTCAGATACACTAGGTTTATTTAACATATAGCCTACATTTATTTAACATCTTTTGTTAATGACAGACAGGTAGGCCTATTTAATTGGGCTGCTGAATGCATGGACATAACTGACAAATATCCAGTTATTACCCACCTGTTTACGTCCATTTAAGCCATAACCGACTGTATTTACGCGAGATACTCCACACGATGGACATTTAGACATCTGTGTGCACGTGTATTTGACTATTCAGGCGCGAGGAGAACTGATCGCGCGCGCGACAGAGAGAGAGAGGGAGCGCACGCGAGAGAGCGCTTCTGTTGTGTGTCATTCAGCGCAATTCCGCCTATCCCTCCTTCACTAACTGCACGTAAATAACGAATTGTGTGATTGGAATTAGAGCTATAATGTAATTAGAGCAATGTTATTAAAGCATAAATTGGTTTAATATAACTGTATATTCCCTTCACATATTTATGTTTTTTTTAATTAATTTTATTTTAGCAACCAGATATAACTTATTAGACTCAATAATACACCTCTTTGCGGATGTCTGCTTGCATGAGTAATATAAATAACACTTATTTAATTTTTGAGAGCATAAACATAACGCTGGTATCACATTCACTAACCTGTCGCTCTTTAAATTCTTTGTACAAATCGGGATGTTTGTCGGCAAGATGCTTTTGACTCCCTTCGCTTGCGTTATTTTGTAACATATTTTGCAGACGGGCTTCGTGGTGTCCGTGGGCTTGCCCTGACTGTCGGCAATGTAAGCAAAATAATGCCATATTTTGCTTTGTGCATCTGCTTTCTCAAGAATTTGTGGATGGTCTGCAAGAGCACCTGTATATGCTCGGCAACTGCTATGACACAAGTGTTGCACACTGCAGTCAACTAGATCCATATTAGGCATGGTAAAACATGGTACTCACAGTAAATCAAGAAAACAAGATTTAAACAATAAGACTAAATGTGTTTAGCTATATAATATGATTAAATTTCTGTCGACAAATGTATCCAAACAGTTGCTCATCTGTCTAATAAAACACATAATATATTAAAGCGTCTTTGGTGTTTCTGTGGTTTCGACAAAATAAAACCAGAAACCGAGATTAACGCGGGTATCATGTCATTGATAGGCGACTCATGGACACGGCTCGTGTCCTGGTTATTATTTCTCTAGGTTTAAACATTTTAGGAAACATCTGGCATAATATAAGTACACAAGTCAACAAAATTGTCCAAGTGGTTTTTTGATATTTGAATCCAAAGACTACAATTTACATCTATAAAATACAATTCATTAAATTTCTAATATTTTACAATTAAAACGACATAACAGAACCCCTCTTGCCCCAATAAATAAATTGATATAGTTTCAAGCAAGGAAACAGTGGCTCATCACAGAGCACCAATGAATTCTGATCCTGCTATCAGATATTTTTTTCTTAAGAAATCATCACTTTGATGATTTCTTGTTATCAATTGTTCACGCAAAAATGAAATTTCTGTCATTTATGACTCAATCTCATGTAGTTCCACACATGTAAGACCTTTGTTCATCTTCAGAACACAAATTAAAGATATTTTTGATTAAATCTGAGAGCTTTTTTTAATCTCCCATAGAAAGCAACAAAATTACCACATTCAAGGTCCAGAAAGGTTGTAGAGCCATTGTTAAAACAGTCAACGTGACTGCAGTGTTTCAACCTTAATGTTATGAAGAGATGAGAATACTTTTTGTGCGCAAAAACAAAATGAAAATTATGACTTTATTCAACAATCTCTTCTCTTCCTGTCATTATCCTCACGCAGGTGACACAGTAACACAGTGAAGCCTTCCTTCTTTATGTCTGAATGTCAGCTCAGTATTGGCCAAAGCTTATCACGTGTTCAGCACAGCCTATGCGTGTGAGACTGACACAGGGCCCGGCCAATAATGAGCCGGAGTTCTGACATAAAACCTGGAGTTTCTGCACTGTGTTTACCATGTCAACAGCATAGGAGAATGACAGGGAAGAGACAAAATAGTTTAATAAAGATGCTTTCCCTTTCAGTCGGTCACGTTCGACGTACGTCAGTAGTGACCGACGAATTGGGATATCGCTTAGAGAGCCCTATCATCTTCGTGTAAACTAAAACAAGCCAATGGAATTGGCGTGCGATATTTGCATAATGCGCACCGCCCCCGACAGGTGTATATAAATAGGAAGCAGATGCAATCGCACTCTGTCTTTCGCTTCGGAGCCATTCACTGGTGTCCTGTTCAGAAGACTCCTTTCTTCGTTTGTTTTATTCTAAAACATTGCCTCAGAAGAGGATTTACAGCTCCCTGGGTGCTTCAGCACGAGTGAGTTGACTTCCCCTTCTAAAAGAGCTTTACAGACGAACCCTGACAGTATGTCATTTCGTCTGTGCGTTACTGGGTGTGGTCGTTCCCTGGTCCCTGCTGATGGGCACAATCGCTGCATCTCGTGTTTGGGCATTCTGCGCGCTGAAGCAGATTTTGTGGATGGTTCATGTTCCCATTGCAGGAACATGACCATCGCAGTGCTGAGGTCGAGGCTCTCCTTCCTGAAGTCTCAGGAAGCGGGAGTCCCCTCTCCTATGCCGCGTACGACCGTTTTTTCCGGCCCAGGGAACCGGAATGGCGGTACGGCGCTGTATAGGGAGGGCGACCTGAGGATAACGTTCAGGGCTCCCCCGCCGAGCGGAAACGCTCCTCGGGCCCCTGCCGCCTCATCAGCACCGCAACCCATTGTGCCACCGTTGGTTTCCGCTGGGCCCTCTACGGACTGTCCAGCCGTTACCTTTGGTGTGCCGGCGGCGGATCGGATGTCAATCACTGCATCGGAAGGTGAGCCTGAGTCCTCGGGGGAGGAAGATTCGGACGCGCTGCCGCCCGGGACAGTAGCGTTGCCCGAGTCAGATCCCGAGCTCACGGCTGTGCTCTCCCGGGCCGCCTTGTGCGTCAGGCTTGAGTGGAACCCTCCACCCTGTCCCGGCCCATCTCGGTTGGACGATTGGTACTTGGGGGGGGTTTGCGCTGGTCAAATCCAGCGTCCCGCCCCAATGCCTTTCTTCCCGGAAGTACACGATGAGGTGACCAGGTCTTGGCAAGCTCCGTATGGGGCTCGTACAGGGCCTGGTCCCTCGTCCGCCTTCACCTCCCTGGATGGCGGGGTAGCCAGGGGGTACGCGAGGATCCCACAAGTCGAGCGGTCTGTTGCGATGCAGTTGTGTCCAACGGCCGATGGCTGGCGCGGTGAGCCGCGTCTCCCGTCCCAGGCCTGTGAATTCTCAGCCGGTCTGACTGAGAAAACTTACAGTGCCTGTGGGCAGGCTGCCTCTGCCCTGCACGCGATGGCCCTTTTGCAGGTCTATGAGGCAAAAGCGCTGTCGCAGATGCCCCAGGAAGGTCCTGACCAACAGCTGCTTGGGGAGCTGCGCGCTGCCACTGACCTTGCCCTCCGGGCAACGAAGGTGACAGCGCGTTCTGTTGGCCAGGCGATGTCTACTCTGGTAGTCCAGCAACGCCACCTCTGGCTGACCTTGGCAGACATGAGGGAAACCGTCAAACACCGTTTCCTGGATTCCCCCGTGTCTCCGGTCGGCCTTTTCGGCGACGCGGTGGAGAGCTGTGCCCAACAGTTCTCCGTAGCACAGAAGCAGGCTGAGGCTATCAGACATGTCATGCCACGGCGGTCCGCTGCTGCCTCCACCCAGCCGCCCGTGGCTCAGCCTCAGCCCGCTCGTCGCCGAGGGCGCCCGCCTGCGTCTTCCTCCGCCCCTGCTAAGTCGGCAAAGCAGCAGCCTACACCAGCCAAACAGCAGGGTGCCGGTCGCGGACGTGGTGCCCAGCCCAACCCAGGTGGCAAGCGGTCGGGGAAAACTCGGCCCTGAGACGGGCGACCTGGAGCGGAAGGTTCCTGCCCTTTGAGAGAGTATTCCATCTGCTCTCCCACCCCCGGAGGAGGGCCGGGGGGATTCTGTGGCGGCTGTCCATCTACCGCCGCTGGCTCTCCGGGGTCCAGCGGTACCCACTTTGCCACAAAAAGAGCAGTTTCCTCAGACTCCAGGTCACAACTAGGTGTGTCTGCCAGTGTGCCAGGCCCCGCCTCGCCGCTGGCAGCTCCATCCCCATTCGTCAGCAGGCGGCAGTGTGATGGCGCAGACCGCGTCCCGTGCGCCGTCTCCCATGCACACTGCTGCCTCGCAGAGTCCGACCCCACTCCGGGCCGCTCCCAAGCCGTCCGAGTCGGGTCCTTCTCTGCCTTGCTGCCCCACCCCCGGTGCGTCTGTGGTGCCTTTGGTCCCGCTGGCTCAGTGTCTGGAAGCGTGGATAGCGCTGCCCAGCCTGTCCAGTTGGCTCATTCGTACTATCAGACTCGGCTATGCGATTCAGTTCGCCCGGCGTCCCCTGGTCTTCAGGGCTGTCCACTTCACTCCGGTGTCGTTGGACAGTGCACCTGTTCTCCGGGTGGAGATTGCTGTCCTCCTGGCGAAGGATACAATCAAGCCGGTCCCTCCAGCCGATATGAAGTCGGGGTTCTACAGCCCCTACTTCATTGTATCGGAAAAGGGCGGTGGGCTACGGCCAATCCTGGATCTGCGCGTCCTGAACCGGTATTTTCACAGGATGCCGTTCAAGATGCTCACGCAGAAGCGCATTTTCGAATGCGTCCGTCCCCAGGATTGGTTTGCAGCAATAGACCTGAAGGACGTGTACTTTTATGTCTCGATTCTGCCTCGACACAGACCCTTCCTCCGGTTTGCGTTCGAGGGTCGGGCATGTCAGTACAAAGTCCTACCCGACATGGTTTTAGCTCACCTCAGCCGGTTGGGTCTTCGGGTAAACTGGGACAAGAGCAAACTCGCCCCCGGGCAGAGGATCTCTTATCTCGGTCTCGAGCTAGACTCGGGGGCCTCTCCTCGCCCTTCCTCCGTACCCTCTTGGGATCTGACCCTGGTTCTCACAGCTCTCCGGGGTCATCCTTTTGAGCCTTTGCAATCAGTCGACCTGAAACTATTGTCTCTTAAGACGGTTCTTCTGGCTGCATTGGCTTCCCTGAAGAGGGTAGGGGATCTGCATGCATTTTCGGTCGACGAAGCGTGCCTAGAATTCGGGCCCGGTGATTCTCACGTCATCCTGAGACCCCGGCCTGGATACGTGCCCAAGGTTCCTACCACTTCCTTCAGAGATCAGGTAGTGAACCTGCAAGCGCTGCCCTCGGAGGAGGCAGACCCAGCCCTAGCTTTGCTTTGTCCCGTCTGCGCTCTGCGCGTTTACGTGAATAGAACGCGAAGCTTCAGGACCTCAGACCAGCTCTTCGTCTGTTACGGAGGCCAGCAGAAGGGGAAGGCTGTCTCCAAGCAGAGGATGGCCCACTGGATAGTGGATACCATCGCCCTAGCGTACGAATCCCAGGGCGTGCCTTGCCCGCTCGGGTTGAGAGCCCACTCCACCAGAGGGGTGGCCTCTTCCTGGGCGCTGGCTCATGGTGCCTCGCTGACAGATATCTGTAGAGCTGCGGGCTGGGCGACACCTAACACGTTCGCTAGGTTTTATAGCCTACGTGTAGAGCCGGTATCTTCACGTGTACTCGCATCCACTAGTCGGTAGACGTGTTGTACCCGCTCTAAGTGTCGGCTTGCAATGCCATTCCCGCCACTGGCCGGATACGTGCATACTTTCACTCCAGTCGTGTTCCCCGCCTGGCGAACCCTGTCGAGTTCCTCCACCTCCCCCTTCGGCTCGGACATTGCGGAGTGTCTGATGCCAGGCCTACATCCGTCGCTGATGTTGTCTGTTGGCTGGGGCCCATATGTTGTGACCCCTCTACGTGAGCGGTCCCATATGTGTAATTATCCACGGTTTAAAACTCCCTACGGGCTGAGTCCGTGTCTTTCCCTTAGCAGAGCCAGCTCTGCTGTCACCTGTCAGATGAGTCTCCCCCTACCAGGTGGAGCCATCCCAGGGACTCCATATGCGTACTGCCCCCCGGGCCAGTCCATATGTGTATTTCCCACGTAAACTCCTCCCCCATTGGGTAGGTAGTGGTCTCCGCAGCGTCCCTTACGGGTTCGCTTCCCCAGTGTAGTCTAGTTTACTTAGTGGGTATTGGTTAGACAGCAGTAGACTCTCTCGGTGTAAGCTCGCCCCCTTCACCGCCAGCCGGTGCTATGGGCCGCTGAGCCTGCGCTGGGCACTGGAAGGGGTTTCGTAACTGTGGCGCTTTAGTTGGGATCCCAATTCGTCGGTCACTACTGACGTACGTCGAACGTGACCGACTGAAAGGGAAAGTCTCGGTTACGTATGTAACCCTCGTTCCCTGAAGGAGGGAACGGAGACGTACGTCCCGTCGCCACAGTTTCTGTACCTTCGCTGTAGCGCGGACACCAGTTGTCTCCTCAGCGAAAAACAGAGTGCGATTGCATCTGCTTTCTATTTATATACACCTTTCGGAGGCGGTGCGCATTATGCAAATATCGCACGCCAATTCCATTGGCTTGTTTTAGTTTACACGAAGCTGATAGGGCTCTCTAAGCGATATCCCAATTCGTCGGTCACTACTGACGTACGTCTCTGTTCCCTCCTTCAGGGAACGAGGGTTACATACGTAACCGAGACGTTTTTCACCATTTAACAGCAAATTACCATTACTATTATTTAACTTAACAAGGCTACATTTACAACAACATTTTAAAGTGGAACATAAAAGATGCGTTTTTTTCTTATTTGGGGTTTTTCAAAGTGAAACATAAAGGAACATCAGGAACATCATTCTTAAACTACTGGGCCGCTTAAGTGAATCGGCTGCTGCTTTTTTTTCGGTCTTGAAGTTAACTTAGAATTTAGACCAGCTAAAATATATTGTTAGACCAAAAATATCTTATCAATTAATTAAGTAATAAAAGACATGTAATAAAGTAATAAAGAAATTTAATAAAAACAGAAAGACGTCTATTGCTTCAGCCTTATTCAAAGGCCGCGGAAACATTGATTTGTTTGTTACGAACTTCAATCCATTCCACAACCGACGTTCAAAATGACGCTAAGTTTCTCGGTTTCTAAATGGACGGTTTGGCTTGATTGACAAACGCTAACGTTCGGGCATGATTTATATACCATCGACCTGTCCTAAAACGTTAGCACGTTTTGATCGATGATTTGGAGATCGCGTGTTTCTCCGTTCGAGAGCGCATTTCCTGTTCACATCCGCGTCAAAACAGTTGATTATTACGAATGAAAGCTCACAGAAACATGAATGTCTGCTTGCGTTGCCTGCTAGCATCGATTGACGTCACGTGATTGGCTAGATTTAAAAGCAAGACAGACTCGATACGGCAGCTGCTGTATCGATACGCGCATCGTCAGGAGTTCATGACGATGTATCGTTGTATCGATATTCTGAGCACAGCCCTAATATATATATATATATATAATGTGTGTGTGTGTGTGTGTGTGTGTGTGTTTGTGTGTGAAATCAAATCAAACTGTGATTCAGTGTTTTTGAAGTTAATGTATAAACTTGTTTATGTTTTAAAATTTAGTTTATAGTTGAAAAAAGTCAGTCACTTCAGAAACACTTGGAAGAACTCCTATAGTATTTCATAGAGCTTTAGGCCATGGGTGGTAGGCCTATATAAAGCCTATATAGGGAGACAGTAGTACAAATTATGTACTTCATCTAGCCAATTTCTACAGGTGTACAGACAAATTTTTTATTGCAGACATGTTTTATCAGCACTATTTATGACATCATGTGTATTTTTATTTTTTTATTTTCTTCCCTTTTCTTTTCATATTAAACAACAAAGAGGATTCAAGAGGAATACAGTCAAAACCTTAGCTATGTTATACACATTGCACTTGAATAAAGGTGTAATCTGCCGGTTGTCCTGTAGGTGACCTCATAACTCTGTCTTCTTACAATGCACTTAGAGCTTTACGATTACTCCTGAGCACTCGTAGATCTACGATCATTTTCAAGTGCAACTTAAGTTACGATGCTTTTGGGAAACAGACCTTAATATTAAGATCACTCGTACGATCGTTTTTACGATCAACTTAAGCTTACGATGCTTTTGGGAAATGCAGCCCTGATGGATTTTTCCCTCATGACAGCTGAAACAACTTAAAATAGGCCTTCCATCATTTTTGGTGATAGCTTACAGATTAGTGCAAGACTACAAATGGACTACTTTTTTAAAATTTTATTTTATATTTACGCTCACAATAACAACAACACCTTGTAGGCTACTTTTGTAAAATAGAATAAATAAAAACAGGGTGCGCTTTCAGCTGTCTCTCTGCGAGAATCTTTCTGAAACGTCTCAAAAATTAATTTAAACTCTGCGAATAACTGTACCTAAAAGAAAGAAACATCTCCATTTGATAAGAAATTTGTAGGTCTGTGTTAAATAAGAGGCAATCTGAGCGCATGATTTTTCAAACTTTGTTTTGTACTACCACTGGGTATTTAGTGTGGTTTCCCATTTAACTTTCAAGTATCTAATTTTTCTTTTCCTTTTTAGTGACCTAGGATAAATCTGCTTATAGTTATTTTGCCGTTGTTATTTTTAATTTATTTATTTTTAATTTATTTATTTTTTTTATATCTATACATCTTCTTCTTCATTAACTATGGCTTATATTCATGTGTGTTTTGTTTAAGTTGGAAAATGTTCAATAAATATACTGTTTAAAAAAAAAAAAAAAAAGAGGCAATCTATCCGCTGGAATGTGTTGTTTCTGAAATCATGGCCAGTGCTCGTTGTGGCTGTTATCCGTTCTCTTGGCGCTCCTTTGGTTTTAAATCAGCCTAAATATTTATTCCTGAAGGTATTTTAGTCTGCGATATCAACTATTAAAAAATAGGCTAGTAAATATATTCAAATATCAGACAAAATTGCGCTGCAGCAAATCCTTTCAATTTTAAGGTAGGCCTATTCAGAACAGAGCAACATAAAAATCAGAATAAGCAGCTATACGATTATAGGACAAAGTTTTACATATATGCCATTATAATTTGTGTTTTTTTTTTATTGTATCGAATTATAAAATAAAACGCAAATTTTAATCGGGCCTGTTTTAGGCCTTTCCTTATTTTTATATTTTAGACATCCATCAATTATGGTTATGAAAAAAAAAGAAAAAGACTGGCCATCACCTCATTGAATGTGCCTTTAGAGAGAAATGCACGGATTACATAATGAAAGAGTTTCTATTTTCGATTTGAATTATTTCGTTTTAAAGTAGTAATTTAAAGCTTTCTATATATATTCGTCATGCCTGTGTGAAGCGCGCTTGTTCAAGCCAGAGACGGCAGAAAAGCACAACGTTTTGTTGATATTGTGAGTGTACACGAACAAAAGTAGACCTTTACAGTTTGGAATGACGTATTACTCTTAACCTTTATGAGCAAAAATGAATGCCTATTTTAAGATATTTCCACTTTTTAAAAAAAATGCAAGAGATCTTGCTAACGCCTCCATGTCCTGAAGAGCCCGCTTCAGCTTCACTCCACACAAACGATTGGATAAGCGTCTAAGAGCGCACATTTATTTAGGTTAAATATTTAAACTAACATTGTGATATGCTTGTTTTATATCTATAGATTATATTTTAGACAAGTCCTTATGATTTGAGAAGGCTACATTTTTTGAAACATAGGCTATGATCAACTCATTGTCTGCCGCTGACCGCTTGGCCATTAGCCTACTTAAAAAAACAAACAAACAAACAAAAAACTTACATTTAACTAACAAAATAATGCTCCAAACGTTTTTGTAAATTAATTTTATAAAGAAAAGAAACTAAATATAACCATTTTTACATTACATACAAAATTATTTTAATAGCTGAAACAGTAGTATATAAGCTGTTTTGGGAGAAGGGGAAAAAAAGACTGGATAGGGCCTATATTTGAGGCCTGTGCAGGGCGATAATCTACTTCATCCAACGCTGTTTTGTTCTCTGTTATTTTCATCTGTGAGCATGCTCTTGATATATGCATTTCACAATTTTGTTGAGTTTAAAACGTTTGACAAATTCGTTCTGCTCTTGCTGTTCGTTCGGCAGACACCCCCCACCACCTTGCAAAAAAAACCACGCTGCCGGGACAGAAGACAGCAAATTGGCAAACAATGACAAATTGTTTATACTTCATATAACACACCATATGCATTCCTGTAACTTTCACTAGCAAATAATAAAAAGAAAAAAAAACAGAGTGCGGTGATGACGGTGATGACCTAAACACCACAATCGACATCTTATTACCGCGGTTTTGCGGTAATGCGGTTATCGTCACAGCCCTACAGTGGACCACTCCCAGCAAGAGGAACAAATAGATTTACACGGTTGCTTGGACTTAACACATGGCTGCAAAAAACCTGCAACTTAAAAGGACTGAATTTCATTGACAACTTCAATCTGTTCTGGAATCAGAGACAATTGTTCACACATGATGGCCTGCACCCAAAAAAACTGGGCTCAAGAGTGCTAAAGAACAATATCTACTTCTCCATCCATCATCCTTCAGCAGTGTGTGCCAATATGAATGGCACAAACACACCTGGACAGAGTACAACTGACCACAGGACTTCATTTCAGCACCTGTATGGACATGCGGTTGACACATCCCACAAGGTCAATGATTACAGCACGCAGCCACAACAACCACTGCTCACGGACACAATCCTGACTGAGCCCTGCCCACAGAGCTCACAGAGAGACAGTGACGTGTTAGAACTGCTCCAAGATTCAGCACCCAAGGACGACTTTCGGGAAAACAGCCAGGGAAGCCAGGACAACATATTACAGCCTCCGGTAACATCAGAGCAACAGCCCCTCTCACCGGACATGTTATCCCTCTCTCCAGCATCCCCTCTTCTGTGCTTCTCAGAGAAAATGGAGGAACTGGTGTATGCTGGGACCAAACTCTCCAACTCTTTTGCTGCGAGCCCACAGATATCAACAAAAAAGCGTCAAGCCCAAAACCACCAAAGTCTATGGGCCCAGCTCACCCTCCCCCTCCTCCTGCGAGAGCTCTTCGGCCCCTGCCACAATGCCAGGGCCCACAGGGCCTCCTCCATCTGTTCTAGGTGAACCAAAAACAACCGATAACAGCTCTCAGTGATGTGTGTCGGGTCCCCGCTATGATAACAGTGACTTTATTAAATGTTTACAGAATATTGTAAACACCTGCGGGAACCCAGTGTGCCTGTTGCTTTCTCTATTTCTGTTTTATTACGTAATAGAAAGCCTAAGGCCTTCTCAAATCGTTTGGCAAACCCATTTAATCTGCTGCCTATTACACGTCATCTAAGATTACTGTAGAGACCGAAAGTAAGACTGTTAAGTTAGCACTTTTAAACATCAGCTCACTTAAAAATAAATCACTTCTAGTCAATGACTTAATAACCACAAACAACCTAGATTTTATGCTTCTAAATGAAACATGGCTTGAAGACAGTTGCAGTTCAGCAATCCTGAATGAAACAGCCCCTCTTAACTTTACTTTTATGAGTGTCTGCAGAGCTGTTAGGAGAGGTGGAGGTGTAGCTGCTCTATTTTGTTAAAAGGTGCTCCTCGCATTCTACTTATAGTTATTTACAGGCCTCAAAAATACTCTCCAGCCTTTGTGGAGGACTTTACAGAACTGTTATCAGCAATTTCCTCAGAGTTTGACTGTTTTGCTATTACTGGGGACTTTAACATCCACATAGAAAATGCAGAATCCAATATGGCAAAAGAAATCCTAACAGTTTTGAATACTTTTGATCTAACTCAGCATGTACATGGACCCACACACAATTGTGTACACACTCTAGATTTAATTATCAGTAAGGGTCTAAACATTTCATCCATTGTCATTAAGGATGTAGCACTATCTGATCATTTCTGTATTTTCTTTGATATATTGATCTCTCCAACTTTTGAAGCTAGATCGGTCTCGGTCAAAAAGCGATGCTTAAATGAGAATACTAGTGCACTGTTTATGAAGGCTATATCTTTAACACCAAGCATATCTGCAGACTGTTGATTTTCTCCTTGATTCTTTTAACTCAAAAGTACAGAACATTATTGATAACATTGCTCCTGTGAAAGTCAGGAAGAAAAGTGGCAGACAAAAAGCACCGTGGAGAAACTCAATAGCAATGCAAAATATGAAAAAACAATGCAGAAAAGCTGAGCGCATGTGTCGAAAGACAAAACTCGAAATGCATTATCACATCTATAAAGATATTCTTCATGCTTTCAAGGTGGAACTTTTCCAAAATCCCTGAAAACTGCAGTTGTTAAGCCCCTCCTGAAAAAGAGAAATCTGGATAACACCATATTGAGCAACTACAGACCAATCTCAAATCTTCCTTTCATAGGCAAGATCATTGAAAAAGTTGTTTTCAATCAGATGAACAAGTTCTTAAGCTTGAATGGATATTTTGACAACTTTCAATCTGGTTTCCGAACACATCACAGCACAGAGACAGTGCTCATAAAGATAATAAATGATATTCACCTAAACACAGATACAGGTAAATTATCAGTGCTGATTCTACTCAATCTCAGTGCTGCATTTGACAATGTCGATCACAACATACTTCTTGACAGGCTGGAAAACTGGGTTGGGCTTTCTGGGATGGTCCTTAAATGGTTCAGGTCATACTTAGAAGGGAGAGGTTATTATGTGAGTATCGGTGACCATAAGTCTGAGTGGACATCCATGACATGCGGAGTCCCTCAAGGTTCAATACTCGCACCCCTCCTGTTCAACCTATATATGCTGCCACTGAGCCAAATAATGCGAAAGAACCAAATTGCATATCACAGCTATGCAGATGACACCCAGATTTACCTAGCCCTATCACCTAACGACTACAGCCCCATTGACTCCCTGTGTCAATGCATTGATGAAATTAAAAATTGGATGTGTCTAAACTTCTTTCAGTTAAACAAAGACAAAACTGAAATCATTGCGTTTGGAAACAAAGATGAAGTTCTCAAAGTGAACATGTACCTTTACTCTAGGGGTCAACTAAAAATCAAGTCAGGAATCTTGGTGTGATTTTGGAGTCAGACCTGAGTTTCAGTAGCCATGTAAAGACAATAATTAAATCAGCATATTATCATCTCAAAAATATTGCAAGAATTAGATGCTTTGTCTCCAGTCAAGACTTAGAGAAACTTGTTCATGCTTTCATCACCAGCAGGGTGGATTATTGTAATGGACTCCTCACTGGTCTTCCCAAAAAGACCATAAGACAGCTGCAGCTCGTACAGAATGCTGCTGCCAGGATTCTGAGCAGAACCAGAAAACATGAACACATCACACCAGTCCTCAGGTCCTTGCACTGGCTTCCAGTTGCATTTAGAATTGATTGTAGTACTGTTACTTGTTTATAAATCACTCAAAGTCCTAGGACCTCAATACATTGCAGATATGCTCATAGAATATAAACCTAATGGATCACTCAGATCATCAGGATCAAGTCACTTAGAAATACCAAGGGTTCACTCAAAGCAAGGAGAGTCTGCTTTTAGCTGTTACGCCAGCCGCAGCTGGAACCAGCTTCCAGAAGAGATCAGGTGTGCTCCAACAGTAGCCACATTCAAATCCAGACTCAAAACAAATATTTTTACCTATGCATTTGCTGATTGAGCACTGTGCTATGTCTGAACTGTTTGCATTTTATTTTATACATATTATCTTTTTATTTATTTTTTTATTCCTTTTCCTGTTTTTATTTCATTTTTAATGTATTTTATATCTTTTATGTATTTTAAATATTGCTGTCTGGTTGAAAGAGCTGGGAGAATTAGGAAGAAAGCATTTGTGATTAGGTTAAAATTTGGTAAAAAATCTTGGCAAAAGGGGAGATTGAAACTTTGTTTATCAGTTTGAAGTGCCTTAACAGGTAGCAGTTCTGTCGTGTGAGGATGTTATTTCTATTCCTTATGTTCTATTTTTATTATTCGTCTTTATGTAAAGCACTTTGAATTACCATTGTGTATGAAATGTGCTATACAAATAAAATTGCCTTGCCTTGCCTTGCCTAAAGGGGACCTATTATGCCCCATTTTACAAGATGTAAAATAAGTCTCTGGTGTCCACAGAGTGTGTATGTGAAGTTTTATCTTAAGTTAGATCATTTTTTATAACATGTTAAAATTGCCACTTTTACTGGTTGAGCAAAAACGAGCCGTTTTAGTGTGGTCCCTTTAAATGCAAATGAGCTGCTGTGCTCGGCCTAAGAGGGCAGAAACTGCAGATATATGCTGCAGAACAGGTATAGTTTAGTTAGATTATGGCTATAACTTATTTTGCCTTCTTGTTTTTAATACACTATATTAGTACAGGCCTGCTGTACTGTCCGAATGATGGTCAAAACTATACAGATGAGTTTTATGATGTTTATTGTACTTCACAGAAAGGATTAAGTGTCCGTTTTCAAACACTGTAAGAGTTTAATAAAACACAGTGCAAGTGTGCATTAAAATATCATCCATAAACTCTCTCTCTTTTCCTTGTATTACCAACATACATAGCGAAGAACACAGAAACAACTGTTACAACTAACAATAAACAAATATATAAAGACCTTATGCCTTTCGGGTGGTGCTTCATAGACTTTATAAAGTGTCCTCTCACCTTCATTACTGCCGTATCCAGTATTACTCTGGAGGCTGTAAGCTGGATCACAAACAGTTTTTACTTTTATATCCTTGAGTAGCACATTTCTAGCATAGTCTTTGTTTTGTATTGTCCCTTTGTATTGATATTCGTTCACAAAGCAGTCCGGTGTGAAATGATTTGCACAGACATACATGAATTTCGACAGAATTGAGGGAGAATTTTCTGGAAAACCAAGTTAATCCATCGCATTTTCAGCAGCTCAGATTTAGGTAGTAAATGAAGAGAGCTCTGTGGATTAATCCATCCAGCTACACCTAAAACGCTTGGGAGACATTCTCGTCAGTGCAGCAATGGCAAACTCGCTGTGAACTCGCTCAGGGCGGTTCTATGTACTAACTTTAGTGTCTGTCATTATTCATGGGTGGTGGCCTGTGGCTTTTGTGACGTCACAGTGTGTTTCATTCGAGGGCCGGATTATCAAATCAAAAAGTTAAGGTGGGCCGGGAGGGGGAATGGGGGTCTTACTGGTAAAAATTATTTTATTAATTATTAGGCTTATTCTCACAGTGAAACTTGGTAACCACAGGTAAAACCATACATGACTACTCACTACCACTGTCAAATGATATTATATTATAATATGTTATAGGCCTATAAAAAACACCCAAACACAGGTACAAACGACACCTTAACAAAGACATGAATTATATATTCCCCTACCCACCTAATAAATATTGCAATATAAATGGCTATAACATAGTTTTCAATATAAATATTCCACATTTACACAAACCATGGTAATTTACTACAGTTCATTTATGGTAAATGTTTGTAAGGGTGGAGATTTTGGAATTTAAAAGGCTTCTATCTTCATTCATGGCACATTTCTCCTGTTTTCCTCATCAGTCTTGTTGGGAATGTTGAGGCTGTTTCATCCAATTTAAAACTAGTTTAATCACCGAGTGATTTGCAGTTTTTAAACGAGAGGTGTGTGTCGAATTGAAACGCTAATCTCAGTTGATGTCACAATGCTGTTTAATAATGGTGACCGGTAATAAAGATGCGTCTCCTTTAAGCTTTCGTTCCGTTATCCACTGGGCCGTGCTGCATAGTTTAAAGTAAACTAGTGTAACACATGAAAACATATTTGATCTGTATTTGTTACTGACTGAGAAACATCTACAGATGATTCGGTGAAAGAGCAGTCCGAACTAATCCAAATCTTTTCAGATCGTTATGCAAGCGAATTTGGACAATTCATGGAAAAGAAAGTCGACAGAAATATGGGACATGTATAACTGCTGAAATATTCGCATGGAAAACGTTTCTCAGGTCAGTCGGAGGAGCGCGCATGGTACGACCAGTGCGTATATAGCCGTACAGCTGTATGCGTCACTGCGGCCACGATATCTAAGCAAATTTAGCCGCACCGGTAGGAAAATAGGAGGAGGGAGATTGGGGTGCCGCGGGCCGGATGAAGATGATTGGCGGGCCAGATTTGGCCCGCGGGCTGCCAGTTGACGAGCCCTGGCCTACACTTGTGAGCATTACGTCAAAAGTAGAACCCAGGAGGGACATGGCTAGAGTATCCAAGGCCCTCTTCGGTTAAAATACTGTTCCCATTCAGTCGGTCACGTTCGACGTACGTCGGACAGACCGACGAATAGGAATCTCGCTAGAGAGGCCAATCTACTTCGAGTGTAACTAAACGAGCCAATGCACATTGGCATGCAATCATATGCATCAGCTGCTTG